>NW_025826022.1:322851-482998 GCF_002878395.1 Capsicum annuum | reverse complement strand
ACTATACTTTTTGATGAAATGAAACTACAATTTACCCAAAAAAAAAATTGTATTACATGATTATTATCTCGTGCTATTAAACTTTTCCACTTTCTCACCTTATTTATTGCACTTTTTATTATTTAATTTATCAATTCTTCTTCTTAAAAAAAATTATTCCCGGTTGCAAGAATGTTGATGTGGCATCTTTCAATGACTTCTGTTTGTATTTTTCTTTTTCTTTTTCTTTCTATTTTGACATTTTTCTCTCTTTTTGGATTAATTTCTACTACAATCTAAATGAATTATCAATAAAAGTTCAATTAAATAATTCAATGCAAAAAAGTCGAGAAATAAAAAGAAGAAGTTGAATCAACCCACGTTACATAGTACACCCCTTAATGCTAAATTAAATTTTTTGCAATAAAACACCATTAATTACAATAAAGAAATATACTTAATATTCATTCAATTATATTTATTCAAATATTCATGTTATGTTACTAATCCATTTTATTATTATAAATATTAAAGCAAGTGTTCTCCTTCATATCACCGGCCTTTTCCATTACATAATTTCCCTTCTCAATTCTTCTTTGATTTCTTATTTTCTCTTTTTTGTCAGAAGCTTTTTTGATAAAAAGTTTCGTTCTTTCTTCTCTTTTTTTCATTGTTGATGTTATAGCAAAGTATAAACTTTAGATATAATTTTGACATTCAAATTTTTATTTGTTAGGAAGTGGGAGAGGCAACATAGATATAGCCTTATTCATGTAAAATATTCATCAGATTAATTCAAATTCGAAGATTATGCTATCATTAGCAATACATCAATATACATATATATGCATCAAAAGAAGTACTGCATGACATACGCAAAAATGACGATCCATGAACCACTTGAAACTTCTAGTGGTAATATATATATATGCTTACAATAAAATATATGTTATGTTTACATTATTATATTAAAGTGTGAGTGATCTTTGAAAAGTAATTTGAACTTTTTGTAATTTATTAAAAATCTTCGCAATAGATAAAATCGTCTAATTTTGAATAATCAACGGTCGTACGTGTAGCACGTAAGTTAAACTAGTTAAATTAAAAGTTTGAATGATCTTAGAAATATTGTTTGAACTTTTTGCCCTTTATTAAGACTTCTTAATAGACAAAATCATTTTTTCACCTTTTTTTCTCCAATTTATTATTTTATTAAATTAAAGACTCCTAATTATATGAAAAGAAATTAATTATTTTATTTTATTAAATTAAAGATTCCTAAATATATGAA
Organism: Capsicum annuum; assembly: GCF_002878395.1. Classification (NCBI taxonomy): domain Eukaryota; kingdom Viridiplantae; phylum Streptophyta; class Magnoliopsida; order Solanales; family Solanaceae; genus Capsicum; species Capsicum annuum. The sequence goes on along the minus strand of NW_025826022.1, from coordinate 481,728 downwards.
AAGAAATTAAGACTCCTGCCTCTTTTTGTTGTATGATTTGAAGGATGTTGATAAGGTGAGAGATTTGAATCACAAGGTTAGTGTCATTAATTTTTCAAGGTGATGCACCTATGTTTTTGTGTGGTAGTTATTTGTTGTGTAGAAATAAAAACATAATATTTTTCAATCAATTGCTACAAATTGTGTTCTGCTTCTTTTTTTTTCCTTTTAATAAATAGCTATATGAGGAGGAATGTTGGTATACTGTCCTCTAAGTATTCTTTTTTTGAAGCTTTTATAAAAATTACGTGGATAAATATTCTTTATGTATTGATTTTTTTGTTGCCAGGTTACAATTTTAAGCTTTGTGTAAGCGTTGAATACTCATTAACAACATTGAATAAATTATCTGCTTTATATATTTGGTGGTAAAGAGTAGTAATTGTTGGGTCATGGGCCTTTGTTCCTTTCTATGTGGATAAAATGAAGCCCAATTTGGATCAATCCCCTTTTTCCCATAGGTCTATTACCATGGGGCATATATATTGATCTTTTTAGATCTTATTCACCATCACAAAAAGAGAGTTTTCAGCAGCCAAAAAGAGAAAAACAAAGTTGATTTTTGCACCTAAATTTCAGCTGTCAACTTCAAATTGCGATTTTCGTTTCGTTTCTTGTCCGATTGAGCTGATTTTTGGACTGCTTGTTCCTCTCATCTCAATCTTTGATTAGGAACTGATGGAACTTGATTTGGTGGCCTGTAGGTCTTGTTCTTCATTTCCAAACAGTAGTTGCGTTTGTGGTGCTTTCACTCCTTTATTTCTCTAGTGTTTGGTGCTGTGGATTATGTATTATTTCTTGTTATTTTGTACTTGTTTGGTGGCCATTTTGGAGGACAATATTGTAACTCTTTGGTGATTATAGTGGAGGTTTTAGTCCCGTGATTTTTTATTCTTTGGTAATCCAATTCCATAGTACAAAGCTAGATTGGTTGTGAAGGGATTTAACCAGAAAAAGGGAGTTGATTTTGATGAGATATTTTCTCTGGTTGTAAAGATGTCATCCATTCGTGTGGTTCTAGGCTTAGCTGCATGTCTAGATTTAGAAGTTGAGCAAATGGATGTTAAAACTGCTTTTCTCCATGGTGACTTAGATGAAGAAATTTATATGGAGCAACCCGAAGGTTTTGAAGTCAAGAGAAAAGAGAATTATGTTTGAGAATTGAAAAAAAAGCTTGTATGGTTTGAAACAAGCTCCTAGGCAGTGGTACAGGAAGTTTGGTTCCTTTATGAGTCAGCAGGGCTTTAAGAAGACTACTTCATACTATTGTGTTTTTGCGCAAAAATTTTCTGATGGTGACTTTATTATTGTTTTGCTTTAAGTTGGTGACATGCTTGTTGTTGGTCATAATGCTTGCAGGATTGAAAAGATGAAGCAAAAGTTGAGTAAGTCTTTTTCTATGAAAGACTTAGGACCAGCAAAGCAGATTCTTGGCATGCAGATTGTTCGTGACAGAAAGGCCAAAAAGTTGTGGTTATCACAAGATAAGTATATTCAGAAAGTACTTCGAAGGTTTAACATGGACAAGGCTAAGGTTGCCAGTACACCTTTAGCTATGCACTTCAAGTTGAGCACGAAGTAGTGTCTTTCCAGTGATGATGAGAAGAAAGATATGAAGAAAGTTCCTTATGCTTCAGCTATTGGTAGTTTGATGTATGTAATTGTTTGCACAAGACTGGATATTGTCATGTTGTTTGTGTTGTTAGTCGTTTTCTTTCTAATCCAGGAAGAGAACATTGGAATGCTATGAAGCGGATTATGAGATATCTTTGTGGCACTTCTAGTCTGAGTTTGTGTTTTGGTACAGGGAAGCCTAGTCTTTGTGGTTATACAGATTCAGATATGGCCGGTAATGTTGATACTCGTAAGTCTACTTCAGGGTATTTGGTTACTTTTGCAAGGGGCGTTGTGTCTTGGCAATCTATGTTGCAAAAATGTGTTGCTCTATCTACTAAAGAAGCTGAGCTTATTGCTGCCGTTGAAGCTTGTAAGGAATTGCTTTGGATGAAGAGATTCTTGGGGGAACTTGGTTGTGCTCAATAGAGGTTATGTGCTTCATTGCGACAGTCAAAGTGTCATACATCTTGGAAAGAATTCTATATTTCATGGTCGGTCTAAACACATTAATGTGAGATACCATTGGATACGGGATGTGTTGGCTTTTAAGTTGCTTGAACTTGAGAAGATTTATACGGATGATAATGGTTCCGAAATGATGACTAAAGCTTTGTCAAGAGGGAAGTTTGAAGATTGTTGCATGATCGCCGGGATGGCGGTCTCCTCCACATAGTCGGAAGGGGGAGAATTGTTGGGTCATAGGCCTTTGTCCCTTTCTATGTGGATAAAATGAAGCCCAATTTGGACTAACCCACTTTTTCCAATAGGCTCATTACTATGGGATATATATATTGATATTTTTAGGTCTTATTCACCATAAAAAAATGAGAGTTTTCAACAGCCAAAAGAGAGAAAAACAAAGCTGATTTTCGCATCTAAATTTCAGCCACAGCTGTCAACTTCAAACTGCGATTCCCGCTTCGTTTCTTGTACGATTGAGCTGATTTTTGGATTTCTTGTTCCTCTCATCTCAATCTTTGATTAGGAACTGACGTAGCTTAATTTTGTGGCCTGTATCTCCTGTTCTTTATTCCCGAACATTAGCTGCATTTTTGGTGCTTTCACTCCTTTATTTCTCTAGTGTTTGGTGCTGTGGATTATGTATTGTTTCTTGTCATTTGACACTTGTTTGGTGGCCATTTTGGAGGACAATATTGTAACTCTTTGGTGATTATAGTGGAGGTTTTGGTCCCGTATTTTTTTACTCTTCACATTGAAAGGTTTCCACGTAAATCTTGTGTCTCGTGTGGTTGCCTTTATTCTTGTCTTGTTTCATTTGGTTGAGTTGTTTATTGTATATTACACTATTTTTCTTTTGTTTATTTGTCTCCTCTTGGTTCAAGTTGAAAGAAAAAGTTTAGTTTTGAGTATTTTCCGCTGCTACCCTGTCGGGCTCTTTGATTGTGTGCCCGTCTTTCCTAACAGTAATAGTAGTGCATCCTAGAAGGATCGAGCAAGGATTTTTTTTTAAAAATAACCTTTTAGCATGAAAAATCTACCACATGTATTATGTATATATATTCATATTAAAGCTTTGTACGATGAGGTATTTCTCAAACCTCTTTTAAGGTGCAAAAAATGGTAATATTTGAAGTTCCATACTTGACTAGTAATAGATATATGATAAGAGGTACTATAACTTCTTTTTGTTTAATATATGAATTATGCATAATTAACAATTGACAATGCATTTTCACCTTTCAATATTTTTTAATGTTTCTTTTTTAGTAGAAAATTTCTAATTGAAAAATTAGACAAAACAAACATGTTTGTCACCGAAAGATGTAGATGGAAAAACTAAAGTTTTATCTCTTTTTCTTAAGTATTATTTTTGTAACTGATGGTTCTCTTTTTGGTTATTGCAAGTTTTACTTCTTCACAGATATTTGATAGTATTTATGGATATTTGACAAGCATGTTGCCGTTGAATGAAGTGGCTAAAAAAATAAAAGTTTTACCTCTTTTCTTTTTAATTATTTTAGGAAAATAGTGGTTCTCTTTTTATTGCGGAAAGTTTTACTACATGCAAGACAAAGAACTACGAAGAAAGCAATCGCTCGAAGAAAGACCAGCTATGATTGTAGCCATTCTAGGTGCACATAGTTGGGATGCCTTAGCAAAAGCTTCATGTATGATTTAGCTATGCACAATATAATAATGTTTAAATTTCATACTGACATAAATTATTAGAGGTGATCATTCAGAATCAAGAGTTCATGTTCGTACCAGACGGTGAAATTATTGGGTAAGACTTTAGTTCCTTTTTTACTACGTCCCTCGGCTATTGTTTTATAATAAAATTGAAGCAACAATTATCGAATAAAAATAAAGTATATCGTTCTTGTGATTTAGGTTGAATTATGTGAAGGATGTTATTAAATTCAGTAACTAATATCGGCTCAACTAGGAGGTCGAGAAGATTACGTATGACTGCAGGTGAGACGGATGATCATGGCTGGACTTCACCTCATATTGTTGCTAGAAAAGATGATGATCTAAAGCAAGTATTTTTTTTAATCTTTAATTTGTTTCGTATAGGATTACTATTATCTAATAGATAGATACGTTTGTTGATTGTGGATGATATTGTCAATTGATTGTAATTGGTATGAGAATATTTGGTCAAATATACGGTGTATGAGATTTGATTAATATTAACGGGAATAGAAGGATTTATGGATTTTCATTGTATCTAGTATAAATAACATACACTTTTATCTTAAAATTAGTCTATGATTTAATTTATGATTTTGCTCTTAGTTCAGTTGTTAATAATTTTTTTAAAAATATATTGCAATAATGGAATAAACGTGAAACACATGTTTCAATAGACAAGTAAGTATTAATTATGCCTATTTTTAATCATATTTTGACACTTCAGAGTATTTTATATTTAAATTGTTATGAGTTTTATAGAAGCTATTTCTTACGTATAAATATTTCACTTCGTCAGTGTCAAAAAGCTTTATTAATTAATTGATAATTAATTCGCCTCAGTTTTTATTTCAAGCTGATTACATAGATGACATAATTTGTCTTGTAACTGAAATATTTTGGCCATTTCTTATTTCAAGCTTCATGTGGCGTGTTCCTATCAAAACATGAAGCTTCATTCTCGTAAGCAATAATACAATTGTTTATTTTAGATATTTAACACTAAACCAGCAAATATTAATCAATATTATCAAGATAAATAACTTTAATTACATAATCTGGAAGTTGTGCTCTTAACTCAATTATTTCACAACAATAAATTTTGTTAATATCAAACTGTAGACTGACAATAAATGCACATATGACTAATGGATCAGATGATAGGTGAATTGACACGACATGTCTTTGATGAAATATGTGTAATTTGTGATTTGACTTTTTTACCCTATCCGTAATTGCATTATGGTATTTTTAGGGTGTGGGGGTGATTGGCATAGTTCCCGATGCATTTTGGTACCACTTATGCGATATTGTGATTTTTGATGGCTTCGAGAGCCTTGTTTTGGACTTATGTGAATATCTTTTCATCCGTGTGATGGATGATTGAATGGACTGTGCCAGCAGCTCCACAATATTGATTTTAGGCTTGATAGACCTTTGGTTTGGATTTTGGTGCACCCGAGCTCATTTCAACTAATAGGTCAGAAAGTTGAAAAATTAAAAATATGAGTGTGGAATTCACATTTAGCCTAAATGACCTCGGATCGAAAATCCGACTTCCCCATCAGATCCAGAACATTGATTTTAGGGTGGTAATATATTTGGTGTGATTTTACGGCTTTTAAATCTCATTTCAACCCTCTTTAGGGAAAATTATGATTTCGAGTTTCGGGGGTTAACTCTATGAAAATAATATTTTTAAAAAAATTTGATATCTCCATTGAGCTCAAAGCGTCTAATTTAGTGTGGATACATAGTTTGTTTGCATATATCGGACTCCAAACCAATTTTGGACATCCCGTCGAAGTCTATTTGGACTTAGAAAAATCTGCTATAGTGCAGTTTTTTTGGCAATATATAGCAGCTTTTTATCCCTTTTTGACCTATTTTATCTATTCTTTCACTAGTTAAACCCTAAAATAGTGTGGGAGCTTAAAAGTGAAGCTTGTAGTAGCTTGAGAAGCTAGATTAACATCTATTTCTTGATTCTCTTATGGATTTAAGGTAAAATTCACCCTTTTCTTAGTAATTCTTGATTAATTTCTTAAAACCCCAAAAATATTAGGGTTTGATTTTAAATCCTAATTTCACTCATTTTCACGTAAATAATATTTTTATCTTATAATTACTAGTTTTTAATGAATATAACCTTCAAAATAACTCTGATTCTTGCTTTTAACATGGATTTCAAAGTTTTTTACTTGGTAAAGTTTAAAAATAGTTTTCTTTGATTTGAACCTTAGTTTTGACTTGGGTTTTCAGCTGTAGGATTCTAAAAATACGAAAAACACATTTTTGAAGTAAAGTTACGATTTTGTCCTTTTTTTTGGAAACTCGTTTCGGGGGGTCCGTTTTGATCCCGAACAGAAAGTTGTCAATATGGGTGTTGTTGGTTTTTTTTGGATGCATAGATTCCTTATTTTATATTTTTAGTGGAGTTCGAAATCGTTCGTGAAAAGTAAGATCGTAGGTTCGAAGTGTAGCGGACCGATTTTGGCATTCGTGGTAGGTTATGACTTAATCTTTTAGATTGGGCTGAGTAGTAAATAATAGTACAAAATGCATGTTAATAGTGAAAACTAATCATGAAAATTGGCTATCTATGTGTTGTACCCGTGTGGGGGCCTATATGTGATATAATTGTCGAAATTAGATATTACGTGATATGTGAGACCTTGTGGGGTCCTATGTGATACTGACCACCTTGAATACATGTGAATAATTAGTTTCTGTTGTAAAATGCTTAATGTGGTACTATTGGTGTATTGTGATTATATTCATACGTTATTGTCTTATGAGACATGTGGAAGTTCATGGATAAAACGAAAATAATGAGTGAATATTGGCTCACGTGGTTGTGAAAATGTATCATTGCGGTTGGTTGTGAAAATATATCATGTGATTGATTATGGAAATACTCATTATGATTGGTAGTGAGCACTACATCCTCATATCATACTCATTTATGAAACATTGGTACCACCGTCTCGACACTTGCATAACACTGACAACACCTTTTTAAAAATCCTCCCCGAGGGATGTGCCATAGAGAAGATATTTTACACCTAAAAAATCCTTTTTGAGGGATGTTTCAAAAAGGAGATATGAAATATATAGATTGAATATGGGTTGATGAATCCCCATGGGTCCTGCGTTGGGAGGCTTGGCACCATAGGTGTATACGAGGATTATGAAACAATCCTGAAGGTTGCATGAAGACCTCATGCATCATCATCATCGTCATATATATTGAGCTTACTTTATTGTGTATATATTGTGTTGTATTGCCATATTGACTTGCCATCTATGTAATTGTCTTATCTTCTTTTTTACTTGTATTTGATGATCTTATATATGCATATTCCCCCTTGTTCTACTTATATGTCATATAATACATACTTATGTTTTATCATGGTACGATGTTGCAATATATGTGATATATTAGAATTATTTGTGGAAGCAGAATGGGCTATTGTTCTGGAATATTTTTTTATTGTAGGTGACGTGCCCTTTGTGTATATTTTGTATGCTTTATTTACTACTTTTCTAGGTAGGCCTATGACAACTACTGAGTACAAGTGGGTCGTACTCATGCCTACTGCGCTCTTTCGGTGTAGGTCCTAGCTTGAGTGCGCCTTACTTGCTTGACTCAGGCAATTGTTGGAGCTTCTAAGGTAGCAGCTGGACATTCATATTTCAGGAGTTCACCTCTATCTTTCTATAGTAGTTATGTCTTTATTAGTATTCGGAGACAAATATTATTCCTTTTTGATTATTTTTCTAATGTGTTTGACTCCTCGATTGTATTAGTAGTTCTTATGCTATTGACACCTGGTTTTGGGCATGGTTGATATTTTGGATAATTTCTTTCCGCATTGGTATGATTATTTGAATGGTTTGACTTTTTTCTAAAAGCCTTAACTTGGGGTATTTTTGTCTTTTTCTTTTTTATATCAGTTTAGATGATAGGCTTACTTGTTAAGGTACCCCACGATAAGTGCCAATATGACAGTTGTTTTTGGGTCATGACAAATTGGTATCAAAGCAGCCAGGTTTCATTAGTCTCAATGATGTAAGAATGAAATGTCTAATAGAGTCTCACAGATCGATATATAAATGTCCGTATCTATCTTCGAGAGGCTATAGGACGTCCTTAGGAAACTTCCATCATTTTATATTTTATTGTGCAAAGTTTTTTATACCTTGTGTTTTGTGTTGTATTTCACTCTTTCTGTATGCATGTTGTGGCTTATACTATATCTTATCAATTGAGAGATGGGGCTAAAGATTGGTGGAGGTCGCTTGTAGTTATAGACGCTGTGATTCTCCCAAGATAACTTTATATTTGTTTGTCGAGGCTTTCCTAGAGAGATTTATGCCTTTTAGTTTGAGAGATCGTATGTGGAACGAGTTTGATCATTTGGAGGAGGGATCTGTAATAGTTGTTGAATATGAGGCACACTTCCATGCCCTGTTTAGATATTTCTATAATAGCATTTCCACCGAGTCTGAGAAAATTCAAAAGTTTGTGAAGGGTTTTGATGTCTCCCTTCAGTTGGATACACCTTATATGGTTGTTCTTGGTTTTTTTTTTTTAGAGTATTATAGATCATACTAAGATAAAAGAGGGTATTCTTTGAGTATCACAGGGTGGCACCAAGAAGGTGCATTATTTTAGTGAGTTCAGAGGATAGTCTCCCCGTGGTAGAGATTTTAGAGGTTCTCATGGGTATCAGGGTAGGCCAATGCAGGAAGCCTTATAAAGTTTAGGTGGTTGATATTTGGGTTTAGAAGTTTAGGGTGGTTATTCGGGCCCTATATACCTTCTCCAATGTAGTTGGGTCGTATAGGTTTATTTGTGTGTGATGAGGTTGGCCATTTGGACAAAGACTGTCCTAGTATGTGATTAGAGTTACTCCTATTACAGTTATGAGAGGTAGAGGTTCTACCAGAGGTGCGATGGGTAAAGAAAGTAAAGTCCATGGTGGTGGTCATAGGGCTATTCAACTAGTTAGTGTTGTGGTCAGTGCTATGCTATACTTGCTAGGCCAAACACGGAGACGTCTGATGCTGTGATCACATGTATCATCCCCATTTTTTCAAACCTATATTTGTGTTATTTTATCCCTGATTGACTTTTTCCTATGTGTTTACATATTTTTCTTTGAGTTTTGATTTTGTTGGTGAGCCTTTTGACATGCATATTTGTATATCTACTCCATTAGGTGATTCTTTAGTGGTGGATCAGGCAGATCGATCTTGTGTTGTGACTTTTTTTGGGGATGAGATGTTGGCAGACTTGCTTCTGTTAGATATGGTTGATTTTGATGTTATTTTGGGTATAGATTGGTTGACTCTTTATCATGTTGTCCTAGATTGTTATGTCAAGATCGTGACTTTAGCTTCGCGGTGTATGCCAAGGATAGCTTGGAAGGGTGGACTTCATTCGAGTCCTGAGAGCATTATATCTTATATTCAGGCTCATAAATTGGTTGAGAGGGGATGTTTATCTTATTTGGCTCATATTTGTGATACTAGTGTTGTTTTACCTCCTTCCTTAGATTATGTCCGTATTATTCGTAAGATTATGGATGTGTTCCCTACGAACTTCCCTAGTATGCCTCTGGATTGAGATATTAATTTTACCATTGATGTTGATTTGGGCACCAAGCCTATTTCTATTCCTCCTTATAGGATGGTCCCAACCAAGTTGAAAGAATTAAAGGATCAATTGCAGGAGTTGTTGGATAATGGTTTATCTGACTTAGTGTATCTCCTTGGGGTGTAACTGTCTTTTTTGTAAATAAGAAGGATAGGTCTATGCATATATGTATTGATTATCGGTAGTTGAATAAGGTGACAGTTAAGAATAAGTGTCCTCTTTCCTATATTGATGACTTATTTGATCATGTACAGGGTGTTTTAGTATTTCTAAAGATTGATTTAAGGTCCATTTATCACCAGTTGAGGATTAGAGCATCAAATATTTTTTTAGATAATTTTTTGGACTCGATATGGTTATTATGAGTTCTTGGTCATGTCCTTTAGGTTGACCAATGCCCTACCACATTCATAGATTTGATGAACTGGGTGTTTCGATTGTATTTTGACTCCCTTGTTATTGTATTATAGATTTGCAAAAGTGAGGCCGAGCATGAAAAGCATTTGTGGATTGTGCTTCAGAGATTGAGGGATGAGAAGTTGTATGTGATGTTGTCTAAGTGCGAGTTTTGGTTAGAGTCTATTTTTTTCTTGGGTTATGTGGTGACTAAGGAAAGTATTATAGTTGATCTAGCCAAGCTTATAGCAGTTTTTAATTGGGCTAGACTTACTTCACCTATCGGGATTCAGAGTCTTGTTCGTTTAGTAGGTTATTATCGACATTTTGTTGAGTATTTTTAATCCATTGCAGTATTTTTAATCCATTGCAGTTCCATTGACCAAGTTAACTTAGAAGAAGATTCAGTTTTAGTGGTTCGATACTTGTGAGGTGAGCTTTCAAAAGCTCAAGGATTTGTTGACTTCAACTCCTATTTTGTCTTTACCCAAGGAGGGCATAATCTTTACCATCTTTGGTGATGCTTTAGGTATTGGGTTAGGTGTTGTGTTGATGCAGAAGGGTAAAGTGATTGCTTATGTATCTCATTAGTTGAAGCCTCATGAGAGGAATTATCCTACCTATAATTTGGAGTTATACGTAGTTGTGTTTTCCTTGAAATTGTGGAGGCACTATTTGTATGGAATTCATTGTGAGATCTTCTCAGATCATCGTAGCCTTCAGTACTTCTTCATCCAGTAAGAGATTAATATGAGGTAGGGTTGTTGGCTTGATTTACTTAAGGATTATGGCTTGACCATTCTCTATCATCTGGGTAAGGCTACTATGGTTGTGGATGCCTTGAGCTGGAAGTCGACTAGTATGGGTAGCTTAGCACATCTTTGATCTAGGTGAGGCTTTTAGCCTTAGAGGTTCAGTCTTTTGCTAACCAGATGGTTAAGCTTGATATTTTGACACCTGGCATGTTTTGGTATTTGTGTAGGCTAGATCTTCTCTGATGGAGCAGATTTAAGATCATCAGTTTGATGATGCTGGATTGAGGTTAATTTGAGATAAAATATTAAGTGGGGAGGCTAAGGAAGCCTCACTTAATTTAGATGGAGTTTTGCGGATTGGAGGTTGAGTTTGTATGCTGAGAGTGGGTGAGTGGATTAGGTTGATCTTGGAGGAGGCCTATTGTTTCAGATATTTTATCTATTCGGGTGTGACTAAGATGTATCATAATTTGAGGCAGCATTACTGGTGGGGTGGTATGAGAAGAGATGTAGAGGATTTTATATTACGTTGCCTATGTTGTCAGCCGGTGAAGATAGAGCATATGAGGCCTGAAGTGTTGCTTCAGAGGTTACCCATTCCTGAGTGGTAGTAGGAAGGGATCACCATAGATTTTGTGACTGGTTTGCCTCATACATCTCGTAGCTCTGATAGTATTTAGGTCATCATGGATCGATTGGCCAAGTAATCTTATTTATTCTGATTTAGGTCTCATTCAGTGTTGAGAGATTGTCCCGTATCTATATTTATGAGATTGTGCATCTTCATGGTATGTCGTTGTCCATTATTTTATATTGAAGTTCTGTGTGCACATCTCACTTTTGGAAGAATTTTCTGGATAAGTTGGGTTCTCGAGTTGATCTTAGCACAACGTTTCACCCCCAGACTATTGGCCAGTCAAAGCGGACTACCCATATTTTGAAAGATATACTCCGCGCATACGTGATAGATTTTGGTAGCTAGTGGGAGTAGTATTTGGCTTTAGCTGAGTTTGCATATAATAAGATCTACTATTCCAGTATCAACATAGCTCCTTTTAAGGAATTGTATGGTAGGTGTTGTCGCTCCCCAGTAGGTTAATTTGATGTTTTATCGGTGAGACCTCGAGGTACAGACTTGCTTTATGAGTCTTTAGATAGAGTCTGGGTCATTCAGGTTAGACATAAAACGGTTCAGAGTAGGCAGAAGTGTTATATTGATTGTAGACTTTGTTCCTTGAGATGTGGTGTTGGTGATTGTGTTTTCCTTTTAGTTTCACCCATGAAAGGTGTGATGAGGTTTGGGAAGCGGGGCAAGCTTACCCCTAAGTATATTGTTCCATTTGAGATTCTTCAGACTGTTGGTGATACGGCTAATGAGTTGGCTTTTCCCTTTGATCTATCCGTTGTTCATCCAATTTTTTATGTTTCTATGCTTTGTTGTTATATACCAGATGAGTCTCGTGTTATTTATTAAGATTTAGTTTAGTTAGATGAGCGGTTGTCTTTTGTTAAGAAACCGGTCTCCATATTGGCTAGGGATGTTCGGCGGTTACGATCTAGAGTGATCCCTTTGATTAAGGTCTAGTGGTGACATCGACCAGTAGATGAGGCTACTTGGGTGGTCGAGTCTGATATACGTAGTTCTTATCCCTAGCTCTTGGTTTATTCAGGTATTTCTTTGCCTTAGTTCGAAGATGACTAAGATTTTTAGTGGCAGATGATGTAACAACCCGCTTTTGATGAAATATGTGTAATTTGTGATTGTGTAATTTGGCTGTTTTACCTCCCCATAGTTATATTATGGTAATTCTGGGGTGTCGGGTGATTGACATAGTTTTTGATGCATTTTGGTACCATTTATGAGATATTGTGGTTTTTTATGGCTTTAAGAAACTTATTTTGAACTTTTGTGGATGTCATTTTATCCGTGCGATGAATGGCTAAATGGACTGCTCCAGAAGCTTTGGAATTTCGATTTTAGTCTTAGTAGACCTTTGGTTCAGGTCCCCGTGCATCTGAGCTCATTTCGAACTCTTGGTCGAAAAGTTTGGAAAATTGAAAATATGGATGCGGGACCCACATTTGGTCAAAAGGACCTCGAATGGAAAATCTGACTTCGCTAGCAGATTTGAAAAGTTAATTTTTGGGTGGTAACATATTTGGTGTGATTTTACGTCTTTTAAATCTCATTTTGACCCTCGATTTAGAAAATTGTGATTTTGGATTTAGGGGGTCAACTCGATGAAAACGATATTTTTTTGAAAATATGGTATCTCCATTGAGTCCGGAGCATTGAATTTAGTTCGGATATATAGTTTGTTTGCATATATCAAACTTTAAACGAATTCCGAGCACCTCGTTGAAGTCCGTTTGGACTTAGAAATATCTGATATAGTGCAGATTTTTATGTAATATATAACAACTTTTTACCCCTTTTGTCCATTCTTTCACCTTGCCTCTTAAGAGTTAATCCCTAAAATAGTTTGGGAGCTTAAAAGTGAAGCTCATGGGAACTTGGGAAGTTAGATTAACATCTATTTCTTGATTCTCTTTGGATTTAAGGTAAGAATTCACCATTTTCTTAGTCTTCTCAAAAATTTAAAAAAAATTTAGGCTTGATTTTAAACTCCAATTTCACTCCTTTTTACTTGAATAATGTTTTTATCTTATTTACTAGTTTTCATCAATTTAACCTTCAAAATAACTTTGATTCTTGATTTTAACTCGGATTTTAAAAAAATTTATTCGATAAAGCTTAAAAATGTTTTTTCTTCAATTTGATCCTCATTTTGGACTCGATTTGACTTGGATTTTCAGTTGTAGGTTCCTAAAAATATGGGAAATACATTTTTGAAGTAAAGTTATGATTTTACCCTTCTTTTTTGAAAACCCATTTCGGGGATCCATTTTGACCCTGAATTAAAAATAGTCAATATGGGTGTTGTTGGTTTTGTTTTGATGCGTAGATTCCATATTTGATATTTTTAATAGAGTTTAAAATCATTCATAGAAAGTAAAGTTGTGGGTTCGAAGTGTAGCGGATCAGTTTCGACATTCTAGGTGGGTTATGGCTTAACTCTTTCATAATAGGCTGGGTAGTAAATAATGGTACAAAATAAATGTTAAGGGTGGGAACTAATGATAAAAAATGGCTTTCTTTGCATTGTGCCTGTGTGGAGGCCTATATGTGATGTAATTATCGAAATTGAGATATTTGTGACATGTGTGGGTCCTATGTGATATTGATAGTCTTAAATACATGTGAATGATTATTTTATGTTATTAAAATGCTTAATATGGTACCATTGGTGTATTTTTATAATATTCATACTTTATTGGCATATGAGACATGTGAAAGTTCATGGATAAAACGAAAATAATGAGTGGATATTGGCTCATGTGGTTGAAGAAATATATCATTGTGGTTGTTTGTGAAAATATATCATGTGGTTGGTTGTGGAAATACTCATTTTGATTGGTAGTGAGCATTACATCCTTATATGATACTCATTCATGAAATATTGGTACCACCATGGAAATATCTGAGTAACACTGACAACACCTTTTTAAAAAACCCTTCTCGAGGGATGTGCTCGGGAGGTGATATTGTAGAACCTTATAAAACCCTTTTTGAGGGATGTGCCAAAAAGATGATATGAGATATGTGAATTTTATACAGGTTGATGAACCCCTTATGGATCCTGCATTGGGAGGCTTTCCTCTATAGGTATAAACGGGGATTGTGCGGTGATCTTGTAGGTTGTGAAATGACCTCATGCATCATTATCATCATCATCATCATCATCATATACATTGAACTTACTTTATTTTGTTTATATTATGTTGTATTGCCATATTGACTTTCTATCTATGTAATTATCTTATTTTTTTTTACATGTGTTTGATATTCTTGTACATGCATGTTCCCTCTTATTCTACTTATATGTGTTATAATGCGTACTTGTGTTTTATCTTGGTGTGATGTTGCAATATATGTGATATATTAGAACTGTTAATGCAAGCGGTATGGGCTACCATTGTGGGATATTTTTTTATTACCAGTGACGTGCCCTTAGTGTATATTTTATATACTTTATATACTAATTTGCTTGGTCAGTCTATGATATCTACTGAGTACAAGTGGTCTGTTCTCATACCTACTGTGCCCTCTCGATGCCGGTCCTAGCTCGAGTGCGCCTCATCTTACTTAACTCGGACGATTAGTAGAGCTTCCAAGGTAGCAGTTAGACATTTATGTATCCAAAGTTCACCTCTATCTTTCTATAGTATTTATGTTTTTATTAGTATTCAGAGACAGATATTATTCTTTTGTGGCTATTTTTCTAATGTATTTGACTCCTCTACTGTATTATTAGTTCTTACACTATTGACACCTAGTTTTGGGCATGATTGGTATTTTGGATAAGTTCATTCCGTATTGTTATGATTACTTGTATGATTCTGCTTCATTCTAGAAACCTTACTTTGGGGTATTTCTATCTTTTTATTTTTTTGTATCAGTTTGGGTGATAGGCTTACTTTTTAAGGTACGCCGCAATAAGTGTCATCATGACCCTTATTTTTGGGCCATCGTAAATTGGTATCAGAGTATCCAGGTTCATTGGTCTTACTGGTACAAGAATGAGATATCTAATAAAGTCTCGCAGATCGATATGTAGACATCTGTATCTATCTTTGAGTGGCTATAAGACGTCTTCAGGAAACTTCTCTCATTTTGTCCTTTATGATGCAAATTTTTTTCATACCTTGTGTTTTGAGTTGTGTTTTACTCTTTCTGTATGGATGTTGTGTCTTATACTATATCTTATCAGTTAAGAGATGCGATGAAAGATTGGTAGAGGTCGCTTGTTATATCTAGACCACATGATTCTCTCGAGATAATTTAGGATTATTTTGTTAAGGCTTTCTAGAGAGATTTGTGCCTTTCAGTTTGGCAGGTCGTGCATGGGAAGAGTTTGATTATTTGGAGCAGGGATCCATGATAGTTATTGAATATGAGGCACGATTCCATGCCCTGTCCAAATATTCTTTTGATAGCATTGCCACAGAGTTTAAGAAGATTTGGAAGTTTGTGAAGGGTGTAAATGTCTTCCTTCAGTTGGCTACATCTCAAATGGATGTGCTTGGGGATTTTTGTCAGTGTATTATGGATCAAGCTAAAATGACAAAGGGTATTCTTTGAATATCTTAGAGTGGCACCATGAAAGTGCATCATCTTAGTGAGTTTAAAGGTCAGTCTCCCTATGGTAGAGTTTTTTGAGGTTCTCGTACATATCAGGGTAGGCCAGTGCAGGCGGCCTTACAGAGTTTAGGTGGATGATCTTTGGGTTCAACAGTTCAAGGTGGCCGTTCAGACCAGTTATACTTTCTCCGGTAGAGTTTGGCCAGAAAGGTTGCTTTGTGTGTGATAAGATTGGCTATTTGGACAAGACTGTCCCCACTGTATAATTAGAGCTGCTCCTACTACATCTTTGAGAGGTAGAGGTTATACCAGATGTGCAAGGGGTAAAGGTAGTGGAGCCTGTAGTAGTGGTCGCGGGGCTATTTAGCTAGTTGGTGACAGTTGTCTATGTTATGCTATACCCGCTAGGATAGAGATGAAGGCATCTAATGATGTTATCATAGGTATCGTCCCCGTTTATTTCAAACCTGCATCTCTGTTATTTGATTTCAAATTGACTTTATCCTATGTCTCTGCATTTTTTTCTTTAGGTTTTAATTCTGTTAGTTAGACTCTTGTAATTTCTATTCGTGTATATACCCCACTAGGTTATTCTTTAGTGTTGGATCGACTGTACCGATCTTATGTTGTGACTTTTTTCAGGCGTGAGTTATTGGTGGATTTGATTATTTTAGATATAGTTGATTTTGATGTTATTTTGGATATGGATTGGTTGCCTCTTTATCATGTTATCCTAAATTGTTAAGCCAAGATCGTGACTTTAGCTTCGTCGGGTGGGTAAAGGATAGCTTGGAAAGGTGCACTTCATCAAATCCTAAGAGGATTATATCTTATGTTCAGGCTTGTAAATTTGTTGAGAGGGTATGTTTATCTTAATTAGCTCATATTCATGATACTAGTGTTGTTTTACATCTTTCTTAGATTATGTTCGTGTTGTTCGTTACGGACTTGCCTGGTATTTCTCTGAATTTAGATATTGATTTTGCCATTATTTTGAGTAGGGCACCAAGCCTATTTTTACTCTTCCTTATAGGATAGCCCCAGTTGAATTGAAAGAATTGAAGGATAAGCTGGAAGAGTTATTGGCTAAGAGGTTTATCTGACCTAGTCTATCATCTTGGGGTGCGCTTGTCTTATTTGTAAAGAAAAAGGATAGATCTATGCATATGTATATTGATTATCGATTGTTGAATAGGCTGATATTTAAGAATAAGTGTCCTCTTCCCCGTATTGATGACTTATTTGATCAGATACATGGTGTTGCGGTATTTTTAAAGATTAATTTAAGGTTCGGTTATCACCTATTGAGGATTAGAGCATCGAATATTCTAAAGACAACTTTTCTGACTCGGTATGGTGATTTTGAGTTCTTAGTCATATCTTTTGGGTTGACCACCGCCCCTGTTACATTCATGGAGTTGATAAATTGGGTGTTGCAATTGTATTTCAACTCCATTGTCATTATATTTATAGATGATATCTTGGTTTATTCCTAAACTTAGGCTGAGTATGAGGAGCATTTGCGGATTGTGCTTCAGATATTAAGGGATGAGAAGTTGTATACAAAGTTCTCTAAGTGTGAGTTTTGGTTAGAGTCTATTTCTTTCTTGGGTCATGTGGTGACTAGGGAAGGTATTATGGTTGATCCAACCATAGTTGTAGCAGTTTTTGATTAGGCTAGACCTACTTCACCCACCAAGATTTAGAGTTTTGTTGGCTTTATAGGTTATTGTTGGTGTTTTGTTGTGGGTTTTCGTCCATTGTAGCTCCATTGACCAAGTGGACTTCGAAAGAGATTTCTTTTTAGTGGTCCGATGCTTGTGAGGCGAGCTTCTAAAAGCTCAAGGATTTGTTAAATTCAACTCTATCTTGGCTTTGTCCAAGGAGGGCGTGGGCTTTACCATCATTTGTGATGCTTTAGGTGTTGGATTAGGTGATGTGTTGATGCAGGAGGGTAAGGTAATTGCTTATGCGTATCGTCAGTCTAAGCCTCATTAGAGAATTATCCTACCTAATATTTGGAGTTATGCACAATTGTGTTTTCCTTGAAGTTGTGGAGGCACTACTTGTATAGAGTATGCTGTGAGATCTTCTTAAATCATCGTAGACTTCAGTACTTCTTCACCCAGTGAGAGTTTAATATGAGGCAGTGCCATTAGCTTGAGTTTCGTAAGGATTATGACTTTACCATTCTCTATCATTCGGGCAAGCTAATGTGGTTACGATTGCCTTGACCCAAAAGTCGACTAGCATGGGTCGCTTGACGCATCTTTTGAGTCAAGGAAGACTTTTATCCTTAGAGGTTCAGTTCACCAGATGGTTAGGCTTGATATTTCGATACCTGGGCATGTTTTGGCATTTGTGTAGACTAGATCTTCAGTGATGGAATAGATTCGAGCTCATCAGTTTAGTGATGTTGGATTAAGGTTGATTCAAGATAAGGTGTTGAGTGGGGAGGCTAAGGAAGCCTCACTTAATTCATATAGTATTTTGCAGATTGGAGGTTGATTTTGTGAGCTAAGAGTAGGTGACTGGATTAGGTTTATCCTAGAGGAGGCCCATTATTTCAGATATTCCATCCATCTGGGTGTGACTAAAATGTATTGTGATTTGAGGCAGTATTACTAGTGGGGTGATATGAGGCAAGATGTAGCAAGTTTTATGGCTCGTTGCCTATATTTTTAGTAGTTGAAGGTCGAGCATATAAGGCCTAGTGGGTTACTTCAGAGGTTGCCAATTCCTTAGTAGAAGTAGGAATGTATATCCATGGATGTTATGACTGGTTTTCCTCGTACATCTCATGGTTCTGACAATGTTTGGGTCATCATTGATCGATTGACCAATTCATCATTTTTTATTCTGGTTTAGGTCTCATTCAATGCTGAGAGGTTGACCCATATCTACTTTATGAGATTATGCGTCTGTATAGTGTACTAGTGTCTATTATTTCAGATCGAGGTTATATATTCACAAATAACTTTAGAAAGACTTTTCAGGGAGAGTTGAGTACTTGATTTGATCTTAGCGTAGAGTTTCACCCCCAGACTATTGTCCAGTCAGAGCGGACTATTCAAGTTTTTAAAGATATACTCCACAGATGTGTGATGGATTTTGGTGGCCAGTGGGAGCAACATTTAACTTTAGTTGAGTTTGCATATAACAACATCTACCATTCTAATATCGACATGGTTCCTTTTGAGGCATTATATGGTAGGCGTTGTCTCTTCCCAGTGGGTTAGTTTGATATTTCAAAGGTGAGACCTCAAGGTACGAACTTGCTTCGTGAGTCTTTGGATAGAGTCCGGGTCATTTAGGATAGACTTAGAGCGACTCGGAGTAGGCAGAAATGTTATACTAATAATAGACTTTGTGCCTTGAGATATGGTGTTGGTGATCATGTTTTCCTTTGAGTTTCACCCATGATGGGTGTGATGAGGTTTGGGAAGAGGGGAAAGCTTAGCACAGAGTATATTGGTCCATTTGAGATTCTTCAGACTTTTGGTGATATGGCTTGTGAGTTGGCTTTTCCCCCTGATCTATCATCTTTTCATCCAGTTTTTCATATTTTTATGCTTTGCCATTACATTCCGGCTGAGTCCCGTATTACTAGTTGGAGTCATTTCAGTTAGATGAGCATTTGTCTTTTGTTGAGAAACCGATTTCCATATTGGCTAGGGATGTTAGGCTGCTGTGCTCTAGAGTGATCCCTATGGTTAAGGTCTAGTGGTGACATCGATATGTAGATGAGGATAGTTGGGAGGTCGAGTCTAATATGAGTAGTTCTTATCCCCAGCTCCTCATTGATTCCAGTATTTCTTTACCTTAGTTCGAGGACGACTTAGATTTTTAGCGGTGGATAATATAACGACCTGCTTTTGATGAATTATGTGTAATATGTAATTTTTTGTGATTTGACTATTTTACCCCTCCCTGTAGTTGTATTATGGTATTTCTGGGGTGTGGGAGTGATTGACATAGTTTTCGATGCATTTGGTACCATTTATGCGATATTGTGATTTTTGATAGCTTCGAGAGCCTTATTTTGGACTTATGTGAATATCTTTTGATCCGTGAAATGGATAGCTAAACGGATTGCTCCAGAATATCAATTTTAGGCTAGGTAGACATTTGGTTTTGGTCCCGGTGCACCCAAGCTCATTTTGATCTATTGTTCGAAAAGTTGAAAAGTTGGAAAATTAGAAATATGGGTGTGGGACCCATATTTGGTCGAATGACTTTTGATGGAAAATGTGACTTCGCGAACAGATTCGGAACATCAGATTTAGGATGGTAACATATTTAATGTTATTTTACGACATTTAAATCTCATTTTGATCCTCGATTTGGAAAATTATAATATCGTGTTTCGAGGGTCAACTCTATGAAAATGATATTTTTTTGAAAATTTGATATTGCCATTTTGTCCGAAGCGTCAAATGTTGTATGAATACATAGTTCATTTGCACATATCGGACTTCAAATGAATTCCGTGCACCCCGTTGAAGTTCGTTTGAACTTAGAAAAATTTGTCATGGTGCAGATTTTTCTCCAATATATAGCAGCTTTTTATCTTTTTTATTGCGGGCTCATTTTGTCCATTTTTTCACCTTGCCTCTTGAGAGTTAAACCCTAAAATAGTATGAGAGCTTAAAAGTGAAGCTTGTGGGATCTTGGGAAGCAAGATTAACGTCTATTTCTTGATTATCTTAAGGATTTAAGGTAAGAATTCATCATTTTCTTCGTAATTTCTTGATTAATTTCTCAAAACTTCAAAAATCTTAGGGCTTGATTTTAAATCCAATTTCACACCTTTTCACTTTAATAATGTTTTTTATCTTATAATTACTAGTTTTCATCAATTTAACCTTCAAAACAACTCCAATTCTTGATTTTAACACGAATTTCAAAGATATTTATCTGATAAAGCTTTAAAATATTTTTCCTTTCATTTAAACCTCGTTTTTGACTCGATTTGACCTGGTCTTCAAATGTAGGTTCCTAAAAATATGGAGAATAAATTTTGGATTTAAAGTTATGGTTTTGCCCTTCTTTTTTACAAACCCATTTCGGGGGTCCGTTTTGACCCCAAACAAAAAGTAGTCAATATGGGTGTCTTTGAATTTATTTTGATATGCATATTACATATTTAATATTTTTAGTAAAGTTTGGTATCTTTTGTGGATAGTATGATTGTGGGTTCGAAGTGCAGTGGATCAGCTTCGGCATTCGAGGTAGGTTATGGCTTAACTCTTCCAGAAAAGGCTAGATAGTAAATGATGGTACAAAATGCATTTTAAGGGTGGAAACTAATCATGAAAAATATCTATCTGTGTATTGTGCTCGTGTGGGGGTCTATATGTGATGTAATTATCGAAATTAAGATATTATGTGATATGTGTAATCGTGTGGGGTCCTATGTGATATTGATAGCCTTGATTACATGTGAGTAATTATTTTGTGTTGTTAAAATGCTTAATGTGGTACCATTGGTGTATTGTGATTATATTCTTACTTTATTGGCATATGAGACATGTGGAATTTCATGGATAAACGAAAATAATGAGTGGATATTGGCTCACATGGTTGTGCAAATATATCATTATGGTTGGTTGTGGAAATATATCATGTGGTTGGTTGTGGAAATACTCATTGTGATTGCTAGTAAGCATTACATCCTCATATCATACTAATTTATGAAACATTGGTACTATCGTGGCAATACCTGAGTAACACTGGCAACACCTTTTTAAAAACCCTCCTCGAGGGATGTGCTGGGGTGGAAATATCGTAATACCTTATAAAACTATTGCCAGACAGGATATATGAGATACGTGAATTGTATATAGGTTAACGAACCCCTCATGGGTTCTGCAATGGGAGGCTTGCCTCCATAGGTGTATACGGGGTTTGTCCGATGATCTTGGAGGTTGTGCAACGATCTCGTGCATCTTCATCATCATATACATTGCACTTACTTTATTGTGTTAATATTGTGTTGTATTGCCATATTGACTTACCATCAATGTAATTCTTATCTTCTTTTACTAATATTTGATGATCTTGTATATGCATGTTTCCTCTTGTTCTACTTATCTATGATATAATGCATACTGATGTTTTATCTTGGTATGATGTTGCAATATATGTGATATATTAGAAATGTCAGTGCAAGTAGTGTGGGCTTCCGTGTTGGAATATTTTTTGATTGCAGGTAATGTTCCCTTAGTGTATATTTTGTATGCTTTATTTACTACTTTGGTTGGTTGGCCTATAATATATACTGAGCACAAGTAGACTATACTCATGCCTACTACGTCCTTTCGGTTCAGGTCCTAGCCTGGGTGCTCATCAGCTTGTTTGACTCGGGAGCTTCAAGGTAGTGGTTGGACATTCATGTATTCAGAGTTCACCTCTATCTTTCTATAGTAGTTATGTCTTTATTAGTATTCAGAGACAGATATTATTCTTTTGTGATTATTTTTTTGATGTATTTCACTCCTGGATTGTATTGGTAGTTCTTACACTATTGACAACTGGTTTTGGGCATGATTGGTATTTTGGATAAGTTCTTTATGCATTGTTGTGATTACTTGTATGGTTCAGCTTCGTTCTAGAAGCCTTACCTTGGGGTATTTCTATCTTTCTCTCTTTTTGTATCAGTTTGGGTGATAGGAACACTTGTCAAGATACACCACGACAAGTGTCATCATGACCCTTATTTTTGGGTCGGTACATGAATGGGCCAATGTTCACCTTTTATACTTTCTAGAAATTTTAGGGGATCTAATTCCAACATTACCTGATCTAATCAAGTTATCATGAGAACAAACAACATAAATAATTCTTATAGAATCTTCTGGTTTTCAATATGTGTTGAATACTTGGTATGCCCATCTTCGAGATGGCAAAATCGCTTATACCAATAGATAAAATACTTTATACTAGTAAACTCCAAGTTTACCATGACATATGCTATTTGTTTGACTAAATTTTAGAGTTTTACAACTTCAAAAGTAGTTTGTAAGATTTTGTAATTGTACATTCCTACTACTTTAGGAGTAAGTTTACTAGTATTTACTACTCCGGAGTAAATTTCAAAGTTCTACTATATCAAGAATAAACCTTAAAATATTTAGAATATTTTTCCTCAATTATTATACCTCTTCAGGAGGTGGATTGTGATATCTTCACAACTAAGAACTGGTTTGCATTTATAAGCTTTATTCATTTGTCACATTCAGGCTAGGCTAGTTTTAAGAAAAATTCGAGTGAGGCATGGTCTAGAAAAATTCAGAAATGATTTGGAAAGTTTTGGTAGTGTTTGATTTTATTTTAGTTAGTTAACATGATAAGGAAACCATGAAAATTTACGGAACTGAATTTAGGTAAGTAGAAGTCCCGAAATTTATCTTAGCATAAAGGGTATTATTTGTAATATCTCAAGTTTATGCTATGTTGCAAAAATTTATTTTTTTGGATGGAACTGAACATTCTGTCCCATTGATGTTGCTATTAGTGGTATGCATGCCGTTATATAGATGATCACTATAGTGGATAA
This sequence comes from Capsicum annuum, assembly GCF_002878395.1. Classification (NCBI taxonomy): domain Eukaryota; kingdom Viridiplantae; phylum Streptophyta; class Magnoliopsida; order Solanales; family Solanaceae; genus Capsicum; species Capsicum annuum. The sequence continues at coordinate 458,344 of NW_025826022.1, read as the reverse complement.
ATTTTTTTATAGCAATGGTCAAACCCAGTCAATGCCCGCTATAGCTGCACTATAGCAACGTATGCATCGAAAATAAAAAATTTATTTAATTTTTTTCCGAAATAGTTTACTTTTCTAAAACTCATTTTGGATCAAACAAGGGGCAATTTAGGGTGATTTCAACCAGATTTTTATTTTCGTCTTTGTTAAGATAAGAATTTTACTCCCGTTAACTAGTATTTGATGACTAAGCCTTAGAATGTTAAAATATGGAGTTCGGAGAGGGTTTGTATGGCTCATTTTAGTTATCTTCTAGTGAAAAGGAGAAAATTTAGTAGTAAATTTATGAGTTTTGATTAGTAATAGTTAATTTACCCTTGCATTTTATTAATTCATCCATGAAATTAATAGTTTTAGATGAATTGCGGTAGAAAAGTCCTAAAGCATGAAAATAATAATCATGATCTTGACATTAGGGGTTGTCTATGAGTTATGATTCCCAACATGGTAGGTCATTTCATTAATTATGTGTTTGTCTGTGAGTTCTAGACCAAGAGCAAGCAAACATTGCACGGAAGGGCAAAGCTTCCACTTAGAAGTGTTGTGCAAGCTTGGTTCGAGGTAGGTGGTGATATCGTAGTTCAATCCAATTTGTGCTATATGTGTATGTTAATTAACTTGTAGTGTGGTTCCTTGTTACTTTTGTTTGGTGTGGTCAATGCAAATGATTTTGTGTTGTTGTATGATTTTGACTAGCTCATTGCTAAATGTGGAAGTGGAGTGTTTCGATAGTTGAAATATTTTCATGGGTTATTGACAAAACAAGGTTGGCAGACACTTCTGTCTAGGGTTTTAGTACATGGACGAATTTTTTCATTGCATTTTATGGCTAGAGGGTGGATGTATTACCCATAACATGTACGTACGAGGCTCATATGAGTTTGACGTTTTCATATGTGAGCCGGGGAATATATTTGTAAGACTGATAATTGTTTAACTTCTTGACTTAGCTTTATTTGGATTGACTGAACTTGACTTGGTGATAGTATGTTACCTTGTTTATTAAATGCTAAACTGCTTATTTGATGCTTAATGTGCTAAGTGTAAGTTAGTTTTAAGCATGGATTAACTTGTTGTGCTATATTTAGTTAAGTATTCATATTCTCATCTTAGATTGGCAAAATGACCCTACCAGTGCACTATTGTTATCTTATGTGTTTATACTATGCCTGCTCTTATTTTTATCGCATATTCCAGCAACTCCTATGAGACCTCTCATGTGATTCCAGCGGTTAACTTCGAATTCAAGGGTGAGAAACATGTTTTGGGGTACCATGAATCCTTCGTCGATGATTGAGTCTTTATATCTAAAACTTATGCTTCTTGACAGTCTTTAGTAGTTTTGGTATAAACGAATTTTGGATCCTAGGTATGGTTTTTAATTAAGTATAATGTCCTACCTTTAAGTTTTACTTATGTTTTATTTATTTAGACTTGGTATTTTATTGATGCATTAGTTCTATTATCTCTTTTAAGTGTTGACTTTGTGATGGTACTATGGGATAGATGGTTCTCCCACTGGGTGAGTAGTGTGGGTGCCACTCACGATGGGTTTGGATCGTGATAAAGTTGATATCAGAGCAAGGTTTCATTGATCTCGTTGTACCAAAATGGGTCCAATAGAGTTTTGTAGGATGGTACAGAGATGTCTGTACTTTTCTTTGGGAGGCTATAGGATTGTAGAAAATATGTCATTCTTGTTTCTTTTGCGCAATAACTTGATTCTAATTGGTATCTGGCAATTCAAATTGGTATCTAATTTTTTCTCTCTTTTATTTATAGATTACGAATACTAGTTCTTTTCCCTTGCCCTAACCACTCCAATTGAGGATCCAACCATATGGAGAAGATGATGAGTAAAGTGTAGAGGTAGGAGAGGAAGGGGACGAACCATACCTACTAAGGATGGATCTTGGATAGTTGTTGGCCAGGCTACAGAAGGGTTAGTATCTTAATGTCACCCAAATTACACCTTCTAAAAAGTATAATGCTATCGCTTGTCAAATATAGAACCCAACAAAGGCTGTGGTTGAACCCACAGAGAATAAGACAAAAATCTGTCAAGAACTTGTTGACGTAGTTTGAAAGAGCAGAAAGTAAATGGGGGGGGGGGGGTTTTGTTCGAAAAAAAGTATAGTAACAATTGCTAGAAAACAAGGTTGTTATCAGTATGAGATGATTACTAGTATTGTGTTCCTCCTGACTTCTTAACTCCGCAGACTTATCGTGCTTCTCAAACTATCTCGGTGCCTTGCATGTAGAATCTAACAAGTTATGTATCACCTAACCATCTCGACCTTGGTTTGGGTGAATTTCACTCATCTCCTCTCGGTCTTAGAATGTTGCATTACTAATCCTTGTCCTGGATCCCACATTAACTATCTCCTCTTCGTCTCAAGTTAACTAAATGAATGTTGGTAGTTTCAAATTGCTGTTGTGATCTAGTTTTCATAATATCAACCTCTCTCTCGAGTTAGTATCGTATACAAGCAGGTTCTTAACATCTGTAGTCATAAGAAAGCAATCAATACAAAAAAAACCACAATATATGCATGAAAACTAATAAAGAATAATTTTTTACTTTCTCTACTTCATTAATCCATCAGGGTTCTCTCAACCCTAATTATGAGGTATAGCTGCACATGATTGTAATAACACACATAGAATTCATAATTGAAAGCATATGAATGATATCATAAATAATTAAAAATGTAATCCAAAATCTCTACTTCATATCAAACCCTAAAAACCATGATAAAAAATCCCAAGATCAAAAACGTATCTCAGAACTCAAAATAGTGTAAAAAGTATGTAAAGTGCATAAACTAATAATAAAATATCAATGGGATATTTATAGTTACATTAGAAAACCTATAAAACCAATCCTAGACAAAGTAGGAAAATAAGGTTGGCACCAACTTACGACCCTACTTAGGGTCGTAGGTAGTAACTATGGGCCTTAGGTGGATTAGAAGGAATTTAAATGACAAAACCAAAAATGATAGGTCATGATGACACTTGTTGAGGTAAACCTTAAAAAGTAAGCCTATCACACAAACCGATATGCGAAGGGTAAAAAGACAGAAATAACCCTAAGGTAAGGATTTTAGAATGAATCCAAACCATACAAGTATAGTAAATGAAAAAATAAATATAGCAATGCAGCCATAACTCCCAAAACTAGGTGTCAACAATATAAGAACGCATCTAGTAAAAATCGAATCCAAAAGAAATACATAGCATATCAAAATACAGGAGAAACTATGTCTCTAAAATGCAAGCAAGGACAGTTTCTAGAGAAAGGTTGTAGAAGACATCCAGACGCCTAAAAACCATCAACTGCCTTGAAAGCTAAAACAATCGACCGAGTCAAGAAATGTGGAGAGCACCCAAACCTGGATTTGCGCCAGAAGGGTACAATAGGAGTGAGTATGGTCTAGTTGTACTCAATAGGTATCTTAGGACGACCGAAAAAAATAGAAAATAAAGTACAAAAACTACACACTAGGGGCACCTCACCAACAATCAGAAAATGTCCCACAATGGTAACCCACACCGCTTGCACTAATAGTTCTAATATATATCACAAATACAACAATAATACAACAAGTATAACAATAGTATACATTATATCACATGCAAGTATAAATAGAGAAGAACATATACATAAAGGATGGTCAAGTATAAGTAACAAGGTATTGAGCAAGTAGACATATAACAACTCAATACGTAAATTCAATCACAATGTCAACAGAATAAAGAAAATATAATGTATAAGATGATAATGTTGATAATGATGATGATGTACAAGATTGGACACAGCCTTGAGGTTAGAAAATAATTTTTACCTATTTTTGGTTTGACGTCAAAATAGACTCTTGAAATAGGGAAAAGAAGGGTAAAATAAGGCATAAATCACCCTTGCCAAATGAGATTTACCCTTTATTTGCTAGGTTGCATGGTGCACCAGATTTTGAAGTCCAAACGGACTTCAATTTGAAGTCCAAACGGACTTCAATGGGGTGCCGGAGATTCATTTGGAGTCCAATATATGCAAACAAATTATGTAACCACACTAAATTCGATACTCTAGACTCAATGGCGATACTAGAATTTTGAAAAAGCATCCTTTTTATAGAGTCGACCCCAAAACTCAAAATCATAATTTTCCTCCTAAAGGATCGAAATGAGATTCAAAAGCCTTAAAACCCAACCAAACATGTTACTACGATAAAATCTGTGTTCTGAATGCATTGGCAAAGTCTAATTTTCCATTTGAGGTCATTTCGATCAAATGTAGGTCCCACACTCATATTTCTAATTTTCCAACTTTTTGACCAACATGTCGAAATGAGCTCAGGTGCATTGCAAAGGTCTACTTAGACTAATATTGATATTTTGGAGCTACTGGTGCAGTCCATTTGTCCATCCATCATACGGGTCAAAAGATAACTACATAGGTCCATAATAAGGCTCTTGAAGTCACCAAAACTCACAATTTCACACAAAAGGCACCAAAATGCATCAGAAATTATGCCAATCACCCCCACACCCCAAAAATACCATAATGCAACTATGGAGAGGGGTAAAATAGTCAAATCACATAGAAACATATATTTCACATATTTCATCAAATTTGTAGGTAGTTACATCATCCACCAATAAAAATCTAGTTCGTTATTGAACTAAGGAAAAAAATATCTGGATCAACAAAGAGTTAGGGAAAAGAACTATGGATATCATACTCGACCTCCCACATAGCCTCATTTATAGGTCGATGTCATCACTGAACCTTAATCACAAGGATAACTCTATAATGCAATCGTCTAACATCCCTAGCAAAAATAGAGACTGACTCTTCAACAAAAAACCACTACTCATATAACTAAAATAACTCCCAACGAATGACATGGGACTCATCGAGAATGTAACGACGCAACATAGAAACATGTAAATTGGATGAACAACTAATAAATTTGGGGATAGAGCTAACTCATAGCCCACATCACCAACAGTCCAAAGAATCTCAAATGGACCAATATATTTAGGACTAAGCTTGCCCTTCTTCCTAAACCTCATTACACCCTTTATGGGTAAAACTCAAAAGAAAATATGGTCACCAACACCAAATCTCAAGGCACAAAGTCTAAGGTCCGAATAACACTTCTTCCTACTCTGAGCTACTTGAAGTCTTCATGAATAATATGGACTCTATCCAAGGACTCAAGAAGCAAGTTCGTACCTCGAGGTCTAACCTCAGAAACATCAAACCCACTAACTGGAGAGCGCCAAAGCCTACCATACAACACCTCAAAAGGAACCACATCGATACTGTAATGGTAGTTATTATTATAGGCAAACTCTGCTAAAGCCAAATGCAGCTCTCACTAGCCACTAAAAACTATCATGCACACACGGAGCATATCTTCTAAAACCTGCATAGTTTGCTCTGAATGACCATCAACTAGGAGTGAAATGTTGTGCTAAGATCAACCCAAGTGCCCAACTCATCCTGAAAAGTCTTCCAAAAGTGAGCTGTAAATACCAAACCATGATCTAAAATGATAGACATTGGCACACCATGAAAATGCACAATCACAAGAATGTAGATATGAGCCAACCTTTAGGCACTGAAGAAAACCTGGATCAGAAAAACATGCTAACTTGGTCAATCAATCCACGATGACCCAAATGCTGTTAAAACTATACAAAGAGAGAGGCAAACTAGTCACAATGACTATAGTGATCCATTCCCATTTCCGCTCCAGAATAGGTAACCTCTGAAGTAATCCACATGGTCTCATATGCTCGACCTTTACCTACTAGCAACAAAGGAAATGAGCTACAATATCTGCTAAGTCCATTCTCATACTACCCTACCAGTAATGCTTCCATAAGTCACGATACATCTTAGTCACTCCTAGATAGATACCTGGAACAATGGGACTCCTCCAAAATCAATCTAATCAAATCACCCTCTCTCCATACACAAACTCGACCACCAAACCTCAAAATACCACCCGAATCAAGTGAGTCTTCCTTAGCCTTGCCACTCAACACCTTATTTCTAATTAACCTCAAACCCATATCATCAATCTATGAGCTTGAATCTGCTGCATCAAAGAAGACCTAGTCTACATAAAGGCCAAAACACACCTATGGGTCAAAATATCAACCCTAACCATCTGGTTATCTAAGGACTGAACCTCTCAGGACAAAGTCCTCTCCTGGGTCAAAAGATATGCCAACCTAACCATGCTAGTTCTACTTTCAGCTCAAGGAATCCGTAGCCATATTAGTCTTTCCCTGATAGTAGTGAATAGTTAAGTCATAGTCCTTGAGAAACTCAAGCCAATGATGTTGCCTCATACAAATCTCATTGGCTGAAGAAGTACCGAAGGCTACGATGATTTGAGAAAATCTCACAACGGACTCCATCCAAGTAATGCCTCCAAGACTTTAAGGTAAACACAACTGTGCACAACTCCAAATTATGGGTAGGATAATCCCTCTCATGGGGCTTCAACTGACAGGAAGCATACACAACAACCTTACCCTCTTGCATTAACATAGCACCTAACCCAACACCTGAAGTATCATAAGAAACTGTAAAACCCATGCCTCCTTGGGCAAGGTCAAGATAGGAGATGAAGTCAACAAATTCTTGAGCCTTTTAAAGATCACCTCACAAGCATTGGACCACTGAAAAGAAATCTTCTTCTGAGACAACTTGGTCAATAGAGATGAAATAGCTAAGAAACACTCAGTAAAATGCCAATAATAACCTAAAAACCAACAAAACTCCGAATCTCGATGAGTGAAGTAGGTCTAGCCGAATCATGAACCGTTGCAACCTTGGCTGGATCAACCATAATACCTTTCTTAATCACTACATTACCCAAGAAATAAATAGACTTCAACCAAAATTCACACTTAGAGAACTTCGTATACAACTTCTTATTTCTTAATTTTTGAAGTACAATCCTCAAATGCTCTTCATGCTCAACCTCAGTCTTAGAATACACCAAGATATCATCTATAAATACAATAACAAAGGACTCGAGATATAATTGAATAACCTGGTTCATCAACTCTAAGAACTCAGCAGGGTCATTGGTCAACCCAAAGGACATGACCAAGAAATCATAATGACCTTATCGAGTCCAAAAATTTTCTTCAAAATATTTGGATCTCTAATCTTCAACTGGTGATAACCAAACCTTAAATTAATCCTTCAGAACATCATGACACCTTAAAGTTGATTAAATAAATCATAAATCCGAGGAAGAGGATACTTATTCTAAACTGTTACCTTGATCAACTGCTAATAATCAATCATCTGCATAGACTCATCCTTCTTCTTCACAAAAAAGACATCCGCACCCCAAGACGATTACACTAGATTGGATATATCCCTTATCTAGCAACTCCTACAACTGATCTTTCAATTTCTTTGATTTAGCTAGGGCCATCCTATAAGAAGGAGTAGAAATGGGTTTGGTTCTCGACTCAACATCAATAGATAAATCAATATCATAATCCAAAGGTATACCAAGCAAATTCATAGGAAATACATCCATAAACTCACAAATAATACAGAAAAATCTAAGGAATGAGGTAAAACAACACTCGTATCATAAATATGAGCTATTCTCAACCAATATACGAGCTTGAACATAAGAGATAATCCTTTTAGGAATTGAATCAAGTGCACCCTTCCAAGATATTCGTGGTACGCCCGTCGGAGCTAAGGTCACAATCCTAGCAAAACAATATAAGATAACATGATAAGGAACTAACCAATCCATAGCCAAAACAATATAAAAATCAACCATATCTAACAAAAGCAAATTTAACTTAGTCTTATGGCCACAAAAAGTCACAACACAAGATCAATACACCAGATCCACTATTGAAGAATCACCTTCTAGGAAAGATACACGAATAGACATGGTAAGAGGCTTTCTAACATAATCAAAATCCGAAGAATTATATACAAACACATATGAGAAAGTAAATCTGATATCAAATAACCTAGATGCAGATCTGAAACAAACGGGGATGATGCCTATGATCACAACATCTAAAGCCTCTACCTCATGTCTATCTAGTATAACATTGCCCATGACCACCAACTTCCTAAGTGGCCCCACAACTTCCTCTACGAGCTCTACTATCTCTGAGCCTCACTCCTATGGCAGTACTCTACCTTTTACTATTGAAATGAGAGTAACCCTAATCACATGGAAGGGACAAAAGAAGGTACTATTAGGACCGAATAGCCACCCTACACTGCTGAACCCAAAGATCTACCACTTGAAATCTATAAGGCTGCCTACATTGACCTACCCTGATAACTATGAGAACCTCTAAAATCTCTACCACGTGAAGACAGACCTCTCAACTCACCAAAATAGTGTACCTTCTTTGCACCACCCTAAGATACTCAAAGAATACCCTCTGTCATCTTTGCATGATCTAAAATACTCTGAAAAGATGCCTGAAATACAATAATTTGAGATATAGCCAACTAAATAGAGACATCCAGACCCTTTATGAACTTCAGAATCTTCTTAGAATCAGTGGAAATACTAGCATAGTAATATTTAGATAAGGCATGAAAGTATGCCTCATACTCTGCTATAGGAATGGAGCCCTACTCCGGTTGATTCAACTAATCACGCATCTGATCTCTGAAATTTTAAGGCACAAATATCTCCACAAAGACATCAGTTAATTGATCCTAATAATCAATCAAGAAGTCATAGGCATCCTCACCCATAGCATCACTAAATCTAGGAGGACCCAAACTAGAAAATCTCTCAAACCTTTTTTGATTCTCAGAAGATATCATTGTACTCACAGTAAGGGGAGACATAGTGATTCTAATAGACGGAGATCCTATCTGAGGAGGTAACATAGACGAAGACTAAATCTTAATTCCAGAACACTATGCTCAGATATCATTGTTGAAACCAGAATACAACTCGGGGTCTAAGGAGTACCTAAAATAAAAGAAGGTGCAACGGGAGGATCCACACTCTGAACAAGAGGAACACCCAAGATAACAAAAGAAGAACCCTCTAAATGGGTCATCTAACACACCAACAATCCCTTTAATATTAAGGCAGACAAACTCTTAAGAATTGGAATAGAACGCACACCACTAACCTGGTCAACACAAGGCTCAAGGGAGAGTCCCCTAGCACTCCTCCTAGATGGGGCAGAATCATAGGCCCATCCCCTACCTTGAGTCCATTCATGACTTAAGGTTCATCCTATCGACTGAACTCTCTCTTCGAAAGTAGACGCTGCATCTCTGCCTTCGCAGGATCTAGTCAACACCACCTACTTGGAAATAGTAAAACATAGCTCAGAACACAAGATATAAAAAAACTTTGCACGGTGAGGAATAAAATAAGCTAAGTTTCCTAATGACATTCTATAGCCTCTTAAAAAAATAGATACAAATATTTACGTATCTATCCATGAGACTCTATTAGAGATCTCATTCTTATACCTTTAAGACCAATGAAACCTAATTGCTCTGATACCACTTTTTCATGACCTAAAAATAATAAGTCATGATTGTCATGATTGTATCGAACATTGACAAGTAAGCGTACAACATAAATCGATAGACGAAGGTTTAAAAAACAAAAATAACCCCAAGATAAGGCTTCTAGAATAAAGACAAACCATACAAATATAATAAATGCAAGAAGAAACATAACAATGCAGCCATAACTCCCAAAACCAGGTGTCAACAGTATTAGAACGTGTCTAGTGCAACTCGAATCCATAATAAATACATAAGATATCAAAATACGAGAGAAACTCTATCTATAAAATGGAAGTAAAGACATAGTGTATAGAGAAAGGTAGTAAAAGACATCCAAATTCCTGAAAATCATCAACTACCTTGAAAGCTCCAACAATCGCCTGAGTGAAGCAACGTAGGGAGAACTCAAACCTGGACCTGCACTAGAAGGGTATCGTAGGAGTGAGTATGGTCCGCTTATACTCAGTAGGTATCATAGGCTGATCGAACAAAGTAGAAAATAAAGTACACAAAATATATACACTAAGGGCACATCACCAACAATAAAAAAATATCCCACAATAGTAGCCAACACTGCTTGCACTAATAGTTCTAATATATATCATAAATACGACAAAAATACAACAAGTATAACACAAGTATACATTATATCACATGCAAGTATAAACAGAGAAGAACATGTATATAAAAGATAGTCAATTATAAGTAACAGGGTATAGAGCAAGTAGACATATAACAAGTCAATACGTAAATTCAACCACAACATCAACACGATAAAGTAAATATAATGTATAAGATGATAATGTTACTGCTGCTACTGATGATGTAATGATGATGCACGAGGTAAGAACATAACCTTGAGGTTAGCACATAGCCTTGAGATTGGCACTCATCCTTGAGTTTGGCACACAGCCTTGAGATTGGCACACAACCTTGAGCAATATTATGTATTTCCAATGTTTTTAATATTTGCAATAATTCCAGTATTTCTAGTATTTTCAATATTTTTAGTAATTCAAGTATTTCCATAGCACATACATAACATAAGACACAAATCAAGTACACACACATGACAATAAGTAAATATAAAGCAATAAAATAACAAAGTGAAATGTTGCATGTGATGATATGAGAATGATGATTCAAGGTTCACAACCATTCAAAATGGTTATTTCCACAACCAATCCACATGATATGTTTCCACAACTAATCCATATAAAGTATTTCCACAATCAACCATAATATTACAATTCCACAACCATGTGGGCCAATATCCGCTCAATTTCCACTATCAATAAATTTTCCATATGATTCACATGCCCGCGAAGTATGATTAAATCACAATACGGCAAAGGCACCATAATAGAAATTTCTAACAACGCAATGCAATTATTATCATGTATTCAAGGCTATCAAATCATCATATAAGACTGCACATGATTACAAATATCACATAATATATTAAAGTTATTAATTAAACTATATATAGGCTCCCATATGGACACAACACATAGATTTCCATTTATCATGCTTAGTTCCCACTCTTGGCATGGATTTTGTACCAATATTTACTATCTAGCCCAATCTGAAAGAGTTAAGCCATAACTTACCTCGAATGCCACAACTGGTCTGCTACATTTTAAACCCATGATCTTACTTCTCACGAACAATCTTGAAATAAACTAAAACAAAGAAAATACAATCTACACATTAAAATAAAGCCAATAATACCCATATTGTCTAATTTTGGTTTGGGTTCAAAATGGACCCCCGATATGGCTTTTCTAAAAAGAAAGACAAAATCTTAACTTTACTTTACATGTTCTCCAGACCTTTAGGAATTTACAGTAGAAAACCCAAGTCAAATCAATTAAAAAATAAGCTTCAAATCGAAGCAAAGATATTTTTAGTCTTTATTTGGAAAAACCTTTGAAATCCATTAAAGAAAATCAAGAATCAAGGATGGTTTGGAGATGAAATAGAGAAAAAACAAGTAATTATGAAGGAACATTACTCAAGTAAAAAAGAGTTAAATTTGGGGATAAATCAAGTAATATGGTTTTTGGTGTTTTGAACAATTAAATCAAGAATTAAGGTAAGAGAAGGATGAAATCTCACCTTAAATCCGTAAAAGAATCAAGAAAGAGATGTTAATCTAGCTTTCCAAACACCACGAGCTTCACTATTAAGCACTCACACTATTTTAGGGTTTAACTCTCAAGAGGTAAGGTGAAAGAACGAGCAAAATCGGGGAAAAAGGGTTTTTTATACTTGCACTAGGTTGCCAGGAAAATAAGGCATAAATCAACCTTGCCAAATGAGATTTAGCCTTTATTTTTCAGGTTGCACCAATAACCTAGTGCACCAGATTTTTAAGTCCATAACGGACTTCTACGGGGTGCCTGAGATTTGTTTGGAGTTTGATATACATAAACGAACTATATAACCATACTAAATTTGATTATCCGGATTCAATGAAGATATCAAAATTTCAAAAAAAAAAAACATAACTTTCATAAAGTAGACCTTCGAAACCCAAAATTATATTTTTTTAAATCGAGGGTCGAAATGATATTTAAAATCCGTAAAATCCAACCAAATATGCTAACACCCTAAAATTGGCATTCCGAATGTGTTGGCCAAGTAGAACTTTCCATTTGAGTCATTTCAATCAAATGTGGATTCCCCGCTCATATTTCCTACTTTCTGACCAACAGGTCGAAAAAAGATTGGGTGCATCGGGACTTGAACCAAAGGTCTCTTAGCCTAAAATTGATATTTTGGAGCTGCTGGCATAGTCCGTTCAAACATCCATTTCACAAAAAATAATAACCACATAGGTCCATAATAAGGCTCTCGAAGCCACCAAATACCATAATTTTGTACAAAAGGTACCAAAATGCATCGAAAACCATGCCAATCACCCTCATACCTCAGAAATACCATAATGAAACTATAGTCAAGTCACACAGAAATGCATATTTCACATATTTCATCAAACTTTTAGGTCATTACACAGAGTATCCTTCAGGTCTTCAGAACCCAACCTACTTGGGATACATACGGGGCCGTAGATAACTCCTATGCCTAGTAGGTTGGCCATCGTAGGAATCAGAGAAATTTTTAGCTTTCAGAAACTCAAGTTTACAACCTACAAACCTAACCTACAGGCCCGTATATACTGACTACAACCCATAGGTAGGGCTCGTAGGTAGATTTCTTCTTCCTTTTCTCTTTTAGCTTATTTTCTGCTGTAAACCCTATTTTCCTGCAAAACCAACATAAAACCACATCACATCTAACACAAATATATAAGTACATGAATAATTTTCTTATTTTAAACATCGAAAGTTCTATGAAACCATGGAACATCAACATCCCAAACTTTGAACATTTGCATGTCCTCAGGAAACTAACACATAACATAAAAACATGATGTTTTACTAAAATAAACATAAGGCACCTACGACAGTATCAATTTAGCTCAAAGTAATTACCTTTTTCTAGTTCTAACTTTTCCAAACCACTGCGTGAATCTATGTAGCAAAAAAGTATGACACAAAGGAATCAAGTAATGGCATCATATTAACAACAAACAACCAAGCCTATATGCAATTTACACTACCTGGTCAGATAAGTAGTTAACACCACAACCCATGTACCCTCACAAAAAAAAATTCCAAACTCTCATAGTATCCTTATGCATGTCAATTCAAGGGACTATATCAAGATACTCATGCTCACAAAAGAAGTTCCAACAATGTGAGTAAAATACCATTGGTTTTCCCTTATTTTCTATACTTTAATTTTTCCATATAGTTGGACTAGGATCACTATAGGACATTGCTAGGCTTGTAATGTACGTTTGAGGAAAGGTATGGTACATTTGAGAAATTATGACTCACCCTCCTTGACACTACACTTACATTTTAGGGTCCATTTCTCAACCATTCTTCTTTTATTTTTCCCTTTTTCTCATTTATTGGTTATTTAGATTAGGTGTGGTTTTATTTTTGCTTTTTATTTATTTAGTTCTCTCTCTTTCTTTCTTTTTGATTTTTTTCATTTAATTTTTTTTTCTTTCTTTTTCATACTTTTCTACCACACCCAACTCTACTTTATTTTTTATTTATTCAACACCCTTATGCATATCGAATTTTAACTATGCACCATCGTGATAGCCACCCTCAACTTAGGCAATTTTCCTGAGTCGAGGTGTATAATGTCTAACAAGGGACCAAGGCCAAATAGATTTATTATAATTAACAAAAAAGAGAAAGGGTTAAAATAAGAAATAGGTCAACATAGGCTTAAAATAGGGATCAAGGGATATTTATTCACATTTGGAAGGTCGTTTAGGATAAGAGTAGACTTATTCAAGAATGGCATATGATCATGTCCTAAATAACTACCTACAACCTAGGAAATACTAACCGAGCAAGTTTTGAACTAAATGCACAAAGAGAACTAGGTAGATGACTCCCACACATATGGTACAAGGTTATATTATCAACTAATACCTATCTATTTTATGCAACGCTAAACTTTGATTATTTTTTCCCTACTACTAATTTCATAAGAAGATTCAAACAATGGTCACATATATATTTACATCACACAGTTCACAATTTTTTTTTAGGGGGGGTATCATTTTTTCAAACACTTAAAAATACAATACAAAATATGTCAACTGAACTTAGGTTCCTTATTTTTCTTCTAATTAAACATAAAAAACACCTAACACATATAAAGACATAAATGAAACCTAAATATGCCAATTTTATCTAAGATAAAGTAGCCAACCGGAAAAGAAATATGGCAATGAAAACCCTTGGTTGTGGTACACCCCACCCCCAATTGAAAGCTAATGCACTATCCCTAGAGCATACTAAAAACTAAACAACAAATAGATGTAGGGATATACCTGGGATGCTCTAGGCATCAGAAGCTGACTCACTCATATCTGGGGTATCACTTGGCTTATTGTCATGAGGAGGTGGTAGAGCATGACTAGAAGAGGTTACTAATTCCATCTCAGCATTCCTTCACTAATCAATGGAATCACTCAGCGGTGGCCTTTTAAATATATGTTGATACTCCTTGTATCCTAACTTCTCTACTTCCCAACCTCTCTTGGCCCCAATAAAAGGGGTCATATCATCCTGAATAAACAAATCAAAAACTAAAGAAGGACGTTTGGGTAGTGTCTGTGTGAAAGAAGGAATAAACAAATGAGAGACTAAGATGTGGCTCTCAGCTAACGAGAACACTTCTAATGTCAATGTGGCCACCTCCTCATGTAGGCCCCATAAATCAAGAACTTGGACCTATCAAAGTCATGCACTTATTCGAGCCTTAAAAATGTCTATACACCCATATATCTCTCTCATGAACCCCTCTATGATGGTCATCATCCAGCCCATAACTCTAGCCTCAACAACCTCTAATTTGGTCCGAACCCATGGCTTGATCTAACTGAATAGTGTTGCTAACTGGGTCTCTATTTGTGTGTGGAGATTAGCCAGATCCTATAAGAACTATCAAGGCACACTCACCAAAATAGAAAACAATGAGTGAGGAGGAAATAGAAGCCCTGGCTGGGGATAAAGTAGAAACCGAGGCTAGTGTTGATATGTTCGTAACACCCTTATTGCCTGTTGTAGTTGTGGGATCTACTTTTTGACTAAAAAAATCAATATCAACACTCATAATTGGCCTCTCAATAGGCTTGGCCAAAATAAAAAGCCTCTCAAAATGGGTCATACTCAAAGAAGTAGGTGGTTGAGCTTGATGTAGTACAATCGGGTTTGCCATATCAATAATCATGCCAATATCTACCATGGGGTCACCTAAACCATGTGATCAATATCTAGAATAGGCAACACTCAACTGCATCACATAATCTCTACATTAAATATAGGAAGGGAAGGGTAGTTAACTCTTTGAATGCTCTTTTGTGAATCTTATACTGAATCCAACTAGAAAAGTCAATGTCATAACCAGCTATCATAATTGAAATCGATACTGGTCTATCCCAATTGAGCATGGTATCGACGTATGTCAAGCTCAAAATATGCATCACTACTATCCACTAGAAATTTGTTGCAAAATGTAGCGATGCCTTCTTAATCTAGCCCTTCCCCTCAACCCAAAGGGCATTAGTACCCAACTTTGCAATCTTCTCAACTTTCCATCTATCCAAGTCTACTCTTTGCACTCTATGCTCAATATTCCATATCGTTTACCTACTCTACACTAACTGTAGACGATAGTCAAACCAGTTATTGTAGCCAAACCCACATACTCTGGCCTAAGCAAAACTCATTTGATAGTCTCTTTCAAAATATTAATTCTAACCCCTCTGACTAGTATGTGGGTAAGCGGGAGTCGGTCAACTCCTCTACCCTCAGCTAGGGTAACTAAGTAAATCACTGATGCACATAAAGCATAAAACTCTCAAATAATCTTTGGGATGTACAAACCTAAAGACCTAGTTATCCACCAAAGTCGACATCTTTAAAATGTAGTTTGCAGGTCTAGAGCTCCTATAAAAGTGGATAACTCAGTATTAGTCTCCTCCACAATATCGCCTCTGATCTACCCTACTCAGTAATAGTGTTGTCTTTGTCATAATTATGCTTCATACCCTTCACACACCATCTCAGATTAACCTTGGATAGTAGAACTGTGGATATATGTGTGGAGTCTGACTCCTGAGCAGTAGATACTAAAGCTGCGATAGCCTAATTACCCTGAGTAGATGAAGAAATTTCCTGAGTAACTTTTGCTGCATTATCACCCTCATCAAATTAGGGTGTAGCTAAACCTGATGTAGACTCACTACCAACTAAAATAGATACAGGCTTTGACCCCTCATTAGATTAAAAGTTGGTTGTATCCTCTTCCTCACTAGAACCACCACCCGGCTGCTTATCTTCCTTATAAAAACTAACAATAGACTCATTCTCTCTCTTATAAAATTGGAGAAATTATGGTGGTGAAATCATGGTTGAATTTATCTAGGGCCCCTTCTATACAAAAAGTATAGGTGAAGTCTAGGGCCCTTCTTACGGTGCCTGTGGTGGTGTGGACTGAGAGAATGACTCAATAGTAATTGTTGTAGAGTAAGAGCTCAGCTGAATTGCTGCCCTGGCTATAGCTTGGAACCATGTATGGCATGGTACCAGGGTGTACTATCCGTACTTAATGAATAATCCTTCACGAATTCACTCCACTCGAGAGATTCATCTTACAAACTGGATTGTACTCTTTTTTTCTGAGTAGCCTTGGGTGCCATTGTACCTGTAACAAGGAGTTTTAAATGATTTAAGCATTAGAATTAAAAAAAAAAAGAAATTTGGTATTCTAAACCAGGGGCTACCTATGACTCCTATCTGTGGTCTGTAGGTATTACCTATGAGGCCATAGGTAGTCATTTTAGGTACCAGAAAAAGCCCTCAACCTTCAGGGCTTCATGTTTTATACCTGCAATGCCACCTACAGGCTTTTAGATACTACTTATGACCTCATAAGTATGTTTTGTAGGTTCCAATAGAGGACATGCCAAAATTTTCCCAAAACTTCCATCAAACAAAGATAAAACTCCAATTGTTAGACCAATCTTAAACACCATAACATGAATCACTTTTAGCTCCATAGGTTTTTCATATAGTATTCGAATTATTCAACTTCTAATTCTAATTTTTATTGTGATTACAAGTTTCCCAAACCAAAAATCTTGCATAAACAGAATTTTCACAAGTGTTAGGGTCCAACTATTTTAAGAACTATGAGAATTTCTTAATATCAAGTTTACTGTAGGGAAATCTCAAGTTCAAAGTACAAGAATAAATTTTTAAACAATTAGAGCCAAGAATTCTTAAGTTGAGTGAAGATTTTGGAAGATGAAGATGAAGATGAACAATTGATTTTTAGCCTCAACTTTTGGGAATTTTACGTGCAAGTGGGGTGAGGAATAGTGAGGTTTTCCTTTTGTATAGAGGAGTAAAAGTTGGAGAGTTTGAATTGAAGTGGGAGTTTTGAATTTGAAGAGTTGGGGTAATAGAGGGTCGGATCTAGGGTTTAATACCTTTGACGGTGTCGGATTGGGTCATGTCGCATGGGCTCGACCCAGAGTTTAAAAATTTTGATCCAAAAAATTCAACCCTACCTATGGACCCTCTTACGTGATGTTGGTAATACCTACGCCTCCATAGGTAGGGATCTTTGGTTGGGTCCTGTAGAATTGTTGGTTTATGATTCCTATGACTTTTACATATGGGCCATAGAGAGTACCTACGGGCCCATAGGTACGGTCCATAGGTAGAAGTTCAAAGATCCAAAATTTTCTTCTAATTCCCTTGACCCAACTTATATATTGTGGGTTGGAACTACGACCCCGTAAGTAGGGTAGTAGGTCCGCTTACCTGGACTTCTCTGAAATTTTACAATTAATATGATTTTTTAGGTGTTTCTCCATGATTTAAACCTATACAATAGAAATAATGTGGATACTAAAACCTTAGGTTTTCTCTCAAAAGACTGCTTGATTTAACGTCACGGCATAACATAGTTATGTTGGGTACTCAAACTTCACCAACAAGATCATGGGTTGCCTCCATGCAATGCATTTTTTAACATCACGACATGACTTGGTTGCCTTAGCTACTCAGAATTCGCCAAGGATAACATCCTTACACACTTTCAATTTCTCCATGCCTCATATGTAATGCTTGACACAATGATCGTTCACCATGAATGAGGCATAAACATCTTATTTTAGCTCAATTGTACAATGTAGAAAATACTCTAACCATAGTGAATATTTCAGACCAACTAGATTTCAACTTTCTAGAAACAAGCAGTCTCAAATTATACAATAAAACCATATCACAAGGCTGGAATACTTTTTTCTCAATCTTCTTATTATGGTACAACTTTATGATCCTTATATAAGGATGAACTCTCACACGCACAGAGATGGAATTCATCTAAATCATTTATCTTGTCCAACCTCAAGTGCACAACATTGGTCCACTAAAAATTCAGCTTCTTTAATGCCCATAGTGCCTTATGCTCAAGTTCGACCGATAAGTGGCATGCCTTGCCGTACACAAGATGATAAGGAGAGACACTTATGGGAGTTCTGTAAGATGTCAGATAGGAACAAAGTGCAACATGTATCTTTCTCGACCAATTAGTTCAGTTGACATTCACAGTCTTTACCAAAATAGGCTTGATCTCATGATTGGATACCTCAACCTACCCATTTTTCTATGGATGGTAAGGTGTTTCCACATTATGTTTTGCACTATATTTTTTGAGTAGAGCCTTAAATAAATGATTGCAGAAATGGGACACATAATAACTAATGAAAGCACGTTGAGTACTAAATTGAGAGAAAATATTCTTCTTAAAACATGTTGTGAAACTACGACTCTCATTATTGGGAAGTATTACTTCCACCCATTTAGTCATATAGACGACTTCCACCAAAATGTATTTTATGCCATGCGAAATCATAGATGGACCCATGAATCAATATCCCACATATCAAATAGCTTAAGCTCAAGAATATGTGTCATGGGAAGCTCATGCTTCTATGAAATATTTTCTTCTACCACCATCTGTCACAGGCTTGAGCATAATCATATGTATCTTTGTAAATCGTTGGCCAATAGTAACCACAACACAAAATTTTGTGGGCAGTGGGAGTACCTCTATGGCGACCCTTAATTGGAGATGAATGACAAACCTCAAGAATTTATATCATATCAACTTCAGAAATACACCTCTATATCACACCATCCACGCACACCTAAAATAAGTAAGGCTTATCCCAAAAAACTTTTATACCTCATGCATAAATAATTTTTGTTTCTTAAATGACATGTCTTCTTGGACAAGATCACTTGCCAAATAATTACCCAAATGAGCAAACCAGGGGATTAAGTCTTGTGATGCTGCCAAGATATGCTTATTTCGAAAGGTATCATTAATATCAAGCTCATCCTCTAATTTTAGCAACACCTTCTCTTCTAGGTGGGATAGATGATCTGCAGCCTGGTTTTCTGTGCCCTTCCGATCCTTCACCTCAAACTCAAACTCTTGCAGTAATAGTACCCATTGAATAAACCTTGGCTCTGTACCTTTATTCTCCTTAAGGTACCTAAGAGTTGTGTGGTTAGTATGCATAATGACTTTGGTCCTAACCAAAAAGGACCAAAGTTTTTTAAAACCAAACACCACTGCAAGCAACTCTTATTCAATAACTATGTAATTTTTCTATGCAAGGTTGAGGGATTTGTTGCCATAATAGATGGGATGAAGTAATTTTTCACATCATTGTCCTAGGATAGCTGCTAAGGCCACACTACTGGCACCACACATCACGTCAAATGGAACAGTCCAATTCAGAGACACAATGAAAGAAACAAAAATCAACCTCTCTTTTAGGCACTCAAATGCCTTGGCACAAGCATCATCAAAAACAAACTTCACCTCCTTCTATGATAACTTGCACAATGGATTTGAAATCATAAAGAAGTCCTCGATCAATTGCCTATAGAACCTTGTATAACCTAAGAAACTCTAAATACCTTTTACAGAAATAGGTGGAGTCAATTTTTCAATCACCTCAATTTTGGCCTTCTCAACCTCTATTCCCTTCTTTAAAATCTTATGCCTCAGTATTGTCCCCTCTTTAATCATGAAGTGACATTTTTCCCACTTTAGGACTAAGTTGCGCACCTCACTTCTCTGAAGTGCATTAGCTAAGTGAGATAAGAAGTAATCAGATGAGTCACCCATAACTGAGAAATCATCCATAAAGGCCTATGTAGTATCCTCCACCACATTAGAAAATATAGATGTCATACAATGTGAACATACCATATGGACATGTGAAAGTGGTTTTCTCTCAGTCTTTGGGGGTAATAGAAATATAATTATACCCCAAATAACCATAAAAAACACAATACCATCCTCTACCTACAATACAGTCTAATATTTGGTCCATGAATGGCATAGAAAAGTGATCCTTCTGCGTCTTAAGTATTCAGCTTCTGATAATCACAAAAACTCCCCATCCCATGACTGGTCTCATAGACACTAACTTGTTCTTCTCATTAGGGAGCACAATGATCCCACCCTTATTTGGCAAATGCTGAACTAAGCTCACCTATTTGCTGTAAGAAATAGGGTAATCCACACATGTATCTAACCACTGGATGACCTCATTTTTCACCACCTCTTGCCTAGGTGCATTTAAACAATGCATATGTTCAATTCTAAGCACAAACTTTGGTTCAAGCTGAATCTTATGAGTGTAAATTTTGAATAGAACCCCAACAATATCTGCAATAGTCTAACCAATGACCTACTTAAACCTCTGCAAAATTGAAATCAAGGCCTTAACCTGTGTATCCACTAAATCTGTATCAATGATAACCAGTAAGGTATTGTTTGCCTCCAAGAATGCATAATGGAAGTAGGAGGGGAGGGACTTCAATTCTAAGACCAATGGTTCTTCAATAGATGGCTGAGATGATGGGGTTGTTCTATTCTTCAAATCAAGATCCAAATTTTTTGGCACATACAAATAAGAACCTATGCCAACAAAAGCGTTCATCATACTCATCATTACCATCACTATCAAAGTTTGTGATTACCACTGCTAATGACTCTACACCATGTCTATCCTTAATGGGTACAATTAATGCATCTTTATCTATAGTGTCTATTACAGGCATCACCCGCATATCTTTTGGTTATCGCATTGACTGGCACACATTGAAAGTAACTTATTCTTCATTGAGCCTGAATTTTATTTGGCATATCTCCATGTCAATATATCCTAACCCGGGATAGAAAGGGCTTTTCCAAAATATTAGGGATGTTAAAATCTACCTCACCATCGAGAATCACAAAATCAACTAGAAATATGAAAGAAGTTACCTTCATAAACACATCACACAATATACCAAGCGGCTTCTTCATAGTACGATAAACCATTAATATTCTCATAGATATACGCTTAGGTGACCTCAATCCTAATTTCTTGTACACAAATCAAATTAATAATAGTTCTTAAGTCACATATTGCTCATGCAAAATTCAGGGAACCAATAGTACAAGGAATAGTCAAAGCTTTGAGATTTTCTTTTTTCTCAACCAAAGATTGGGAAGTAATAGCACTACAATGGTGCATATTATCAGCGGGCTCAAAAATCATCATCCACTTTTTAGTCACTAAATCCTTCATAAATCTTGCATAGCCCGGTTGCTGCTCTAATGCTTTTATAAGAAGGATATTCACAGAAAATTCCTTTAACATCAATATGATCTTTTGGTATTTCCCCTCTTCCTTCTTCTTTTTCAACCTTTGATAAAAATGTGGGGAAGATCATAGAATAGGCATCAAGATTAGTTTGACCTTCTTACCCTTTTCTTTATCATTCTCAGCTTATTCTCTACACCCATCGATTTTTACACGTCTCACCAATAGTCACCAATTTTTTTGTTTTAGCTTTGGGTGTATCATCAACATTAATAGTATCATCCCTTACCTCATTATATATAGGCATAAGTAGATCAATAGTAGACCTACCATTTTGAGTTATGATGGATAGAAAATGACTGTTATTTCTTAGTATTCCAAATCGTATTGCTCGGTAGAGTGCTAGGTTGATGTTAATTCAATATAGCCAACATATGATCAAACTTCTATTCAAGCTACTTAATCGCGGTAGCATACAATTATAGTTTCTGGCTTAATCCCGAAATATTTGTCTTAAACTTCTTAGGGCAGCCCATTTGTCTCTCTAACCCTTAACAACTTTTACAAGGAAAGCTTACATCCTTGAGTCGCATCATGGTTCCCTGGTGGAATATATAGGCCACTCTTTCCTTATAAACATTATTTCTCCAACTGTTACCATCTCATTCTCTTCTCTTGTCCTTGTATTTGTCCCTATAATAGTTTTGAACTTGATTCCCTTACTTGAGTTCCAAGTATCCTAATTTTAACCATGGTCCTCAGCTCCGTCTCTTTGTCTAAGTACTTTGCTTTCTCTTTAGAGTAAGACTTGTCATGTATAATAGATTTATCTTGAATGCATTTTCTGCTCCTATAGTTGCAAACTGCTTGGTAAGTAACCTAATCTCCGTCCTTATTTATGCAACCTCTTAAGCCACTGTGTCGTCTAGGGTTCCTTGCTAATTGGAAGCACTAATAGCATAAGTTTTGGCTCCCCTATCAGCCTCCCAACTCCCAAGTATGCCATCTTCAATTGGTTTTGGTGATTCAATATAAGATTTCTCTAGCCTGCTCGCAATGAAGACTCATTAAAGCCCCACCAATAACAGTACCAACACTAACTTTGGTGTAAGATCCATTTTTTAATTATATCGTAAGTTAATTATCCTTCTACAATTCTATCATAAGGTCTATTCAATTTGGATTCAATGATTGGTGGGGACAATAATCATAAATCCATCAACAAAGACTCATGAAAGCCCCACTCAATCTATTTGATTTATCTATTTTTCAATTCTATCGTAAGGTCTATTCAAGCTTGAGATCAAAAGAAATCAGGGGATTGCTTTGACTCCTAGTGTTGGGCATACACCGGGCATGCCTAAAAAATAGCAAAAAACAGGAAATCAACAACCTCAATCAATCAATTTGTAATTGTATTCCACGGCAACGGTTCTAAAATTTAATATCGTGCAAATTATACCTAAAAAGTATAACACAGTCTCTTGTCAAATATAGAACCCAACAAAGGTTGGGGTCAAACCCATAGTGAATAGGACAAAAATTTGTCAAGAACTTGCAGATGTAGACGGAAAGTGCAACAGGTAAATGGGTTTTTTTGTATGAATGGTAGTAATAGTAACAATTGCTGACAGTGTTCCCTCTGACTTCCTAACTCCACAGATTTATCATGCTCATCAAATTACCTTAGTGCCTTGCATGAAAAATCTAACAAGTTGTGTATCACCTAATGACTCTCGACGCTGCTTTGGGTGAATTTCACTCATTTCTCTTGGTCCCGGAGTGTTCCAATACCAACCCTTGTCCTGGATCCCAAATTAACTATCTCTTCTTGGTCTCAAGTTAATTAGATTAAGGCTAGTAGTTTTAAATTACTATTGTGATCTTATTTTCCTAATCAAAACCTCTTTCTTAAGTTACTATCAGATACAAGTGGATTCTTAATGTCTGTAGTCATCAAGAATATAGTCAATACAAGAAAATCACAATACATGCACGAACACCAATCAAGAATGACTTTGCACTTCCTCTACTTCATTAATCCATCAGGGTTTCCACAACCTTAGTAATAGGGTTTAGCTGCTCATAATCATAAGAATACTCATAGAAGTCATATCTCAAAGAATATGAATAATCTTACAAATTATTAAGAATTAAAACCAAAATCTCATCTTTTTATTAAACCCTAAAAACCAAGAACAAGAATCCCAAGATAAAAAGTGTATTCAGATCTCAAAATAGTGTAATAAGTATGTAAAGTGTGTAAACTAATAATAAAACATCAATGGGGTATTTATAGTTACATCAAAAATCCTAGAAAAACATATCCAAAACAAATTAGGAAAATAAGGTGGGCACCAACCTATGGCCCCACTTATGGGTCATAGGTAGCATTACGGGCCCTAGGTGGGTTAGTAGGAATCAGAGTGTCCTTCAGGTCTTCAGAACCCAACCTACGATGGGTACCTATGGGTTCATAGGTACCACCTATACCTCATAGGTTAACCTTTGTAGGAATCAGATAACATTTTAGCTTTTAGAAACTCAAGTCTGCAGCCTGCGGACACAACCTATGAGCCCGTATGTAGGTCTTGAACATAGCCTTTTGTTTCTTTTCTATCATAACACAAACTAGGGCCTGTTCATGATGGGTATCTCAAGTTCGTAGTAGAAAGGAGACTACCCTTTTCACCTAGTCAAATAGAACACAATACACAAACAGTGGCTGAATTTTGAAGATATAACAAGATAGATAAAGATAAGCTCAATAGGTCTAAGATACATCAATAATCAATACCCAGTCCACAATAATCCACAAAGCCTCTAAAACAAACCAAAACGAAAGCCAATCTATGTCGGGACATGCCCCCGACAATAGCAAAAATAAGTCTAGAGAAAAGAATATGACTAAAGAAAACAAAACCATGAAATGAAGCTTTTTTGAGGAATAGAAGCTAACTACTTCAAACTGACTGTCGATAACCCTGAAATGCTATAACTGCGTAGGAAAAGTAGAAGTGGCTTCAAGTCCTGCATCAAGTAAGGATATAATGTCCGACTATTATTAGCGAGTTGAGTGGTAGCATGTAACTCAAGGATAAGGGGTAAAATAATGCCATGATCAATAGTTTAAAATCATTCAAAACTAATGTAGGCAATCATATGCAAATACATATATGCACCATATTTTGGGATAGGAAACACGACTTAGCATGAGAGTAAAACATTAGCCTGGATTGTGTAGCTTAATCCTCATAATAGTACTCACGTGCTATATGGGGTGGGGCCCAGTTTATACCCCCTAGTCGGGCTCCAATGAGTGTAACCGTACAAATTAGAGAATAATTATAATATATATTCACGGGGGACTCAAACCTCCCAATAATATACCAAGGGTGACTTGAACACCCGATCATGATATAAGGGGGCTCAAACCACCCGGTCATTTAAACCCCACGCCAATAAATGCGATTTCTAGTATTGATCCCATTGGGACCTCCACCTTTATGACCTTGGTAAACAATGTAATTTAAGCCCAATTAAAGCATTTAGAACATAACCCATTCAATTATTCAAGAGTCATTCATTAAGGCACATCATAGGTATTGTCATACCTTTACGCTTGCAAGCTTAACATTTTGTCAAACCAAACCATTTAGCCAACTGGGACTCTAACCCATCAACCCTTGGGACTCTAACAAATTTAGGCATTTGGGACTCTAACCAAATAGCCAAGATGACTCTGGCCCACTTAGCAAAATGGGACTCTAACCCATCAACCAATAGAACTTCAAAATATTTAACCAATAAGGACTCAAACCCGTTTGGTCATTTGGGACTCAAATCCATTTAGCCATTTGGGACTCCAACCCATTTAGTCATTTGGAACTCAAACCCATTTAGTCATTTGGGACTTAAACCCATTTGTATTTCAATAAATATTTTTATGCCATGCAATAGTTCCAAAGATAGTTCAATATTCATATTCTCGTATTCGAACCAATTCCATAAAAGTGGGTTGGGGTTATCTTCAATTAAATAGTCAAAGTTCACAAAATTAGGAGAATTTACAATCACCCAAGTTTATCCACGATGCCCATTCACCCCACAAGTTCAAACCTTTCAATAAAACATGTACTAGTGTGTATAAACCATGAGAACATCATTTAAGAAGACGATCATTCAAAACCCTAAACCACATTCCAAAACCAACATCAAAACTACATAAATGACAATTTTAAAACACATGATTTACCAAAATAATACTTAAGGGAGAGTAACATGCCTGAGATATCAAGATTTACGGAGAGAAATATTCCCTTGGAAGGTCTAGATGCCAATTACTTAAAACCCTAACTTGTTCTTGCCTTAAGGATTTGAGAAAGTTTGAGAGAGTGCTTATGATTGATTAAGCTTGGAAATAATGTCCCTAAGGTTTTTTATGTACGTGGGGTCTAAGTGGATAAAGAGGGAAATATCCAAAGTGCCCTTAATTAAAAAGCTAAAAACTTGTCGCTAGTGACTACGGGTCACTATACTACTGGACAAGTGACCCTATGACTCGTAGGGTGCTAGTCATAATCAAGATCAAAGCTTTTTGGGTAGAAACTGGTCACCCAATGATTAGTATCATATGACTCGTATAGAGTCATTACAGCTCATTGAGTCTAGTCGTGATCAAGGAAGCAACTTAGGCAAAATTTACTGATCAGGCTACAGTTTGGGACTATACAATTTGTATAGATTCTTTATGACTCATGACCTCTAGCAATAGTCATAATAGAAACTTCAATCTATCACCCTGGTCAGGCAACGATTGGGGTTTTAAAACCTGTGTAGAGACTTACGACTTGTATAGTGCGTCGGCGGTTGGGCAGTGAGCTCAAAGCTTAGGGATTTTCCAAGAACAAACATCTAGGGTGTTACATTCTCCCCTCCTAGGATCATTCATCCCCAAATGATGAATCAAGGCACCCATTAGCACGATATAACACAGAATGAAACCTTCTACAAAGAAAACAAATATATTCAGGAAAACACATACCTTAAGCATGATTATCTGAAGAGGAAAAAAGAAATAGATATTTGGACTTAATGTCTTCTTCATCTTCCTAAGTAACTTCTTTAACCTTATGATTCCTCCATGGGACCTTTACCGAAGCTACGTCCGTTTTCCTTAACCAATGGATTTACCAATCAAAGATTTTCACCGAGACTTCCTCATAAGATAAAGAGTTTGAAACGCTAACACTCTCCAAAGGAACAACCAAGGAAGGATCACCCACACACTTTTTCAACATCGACACATTGAAGCCTGGGTGAATGGAACCCAAACTAGAAGTCAAATCTAACACATAATCCATATTACCCACTCTTCTCAAAATTAAGTAAGGTCCAAGATAATGGGGACTGAGCTTTCCCTTCCTTCCAAACCTCATAACTCCCTTCATGGGAGACACCTTGAAGGATACCTAATCACTAACATCAAACTCTAACTTAATTTGTCTCCTATCCATATAGGACTCTTAGAGACTTTAGGTGGTATTAAGCCTATTTTTAATTACCTTCACTTTCTTTATCGCTGAAGAACCAAATCAGGACCAAACAATCCATCCTCACCAACTTCTAACCATCCAATAGGAGAACAACATCTCCTACCATACAAAGCCTTGAACTGAGCTATCTGAATGCGTGAATGATAGTTATTAATATACACAAACTCTATGAAAGGAAAATGATCAACCCAAATACCACCAAAGTCAATCACATAAGCCCTTGGCACATCCTCCAATGTCTGAATTGTCCTCTTTACTTGTATATCCATCTAAGGGTGGAAACCGGTGCTAAGGTTCACCTTAGTCCTACAATCTCTCTAAAATGTTAGCCAGAAGTGAGATGAGAACTGCGTATCTCGATCTGAGATGATAGAAACTGGAGCATCATGAAACTTGATGATCTCCTGAATGAACAACCTCTCATAATCCTTTGCCACATAATTAGTCCTTACAGGCAAGAAGTGAACAAACTTAGTCATCCTATCCATGATGACCCAAATCGAATTGAACTGACTACGAGACCGAAAAAGTTCTATAACAAAATTCATATTAATCACTTCCCATTTCCATATAAGCAAATCAAGACCATGAAACAACCTACCAGGTCTCAGGTGCTCAACCTTCATTTGCTGACAAACCATGCACTTAGTCACAAAATTAGCCACATCTCTCTTCATGTTATTCCACCAATAAATCTCCTTCAAGTCATGGTACATCTTTGTGGAATAGGAATAAACCATATACCACAACTCATGGGCCTCATCCAAAATCCTTTCTCGTAGCCCATCAATATTGGTATCATACAACCATCCTTGGTTCCTTAAGATACTATCACCACTAATCTTAAAAGCCATTACTTTCTGCGGACCCAAATCATTTTTAATCTGCATCAAGATAGGATCCAACACTTATTTCTCCTTCACCTCAACACCAAGAGATAATTTCACCACCTCTTGAATAATCACACATCTATCCTCAGAATCTAGAAGACAAACTCCAAGATTAGTCAACCAATAAATATCCTTCACCAAACCTCACTTCTCCTCATCCATATGAGACAAGATACACATGGACAACCTGCTAAGAGCATCATAAACTATATTAGCTTTACCTGGATGATAATGGGGACTCATATCATAATCCTTAAGCAATTCAAGCAATCTCAATTACATAAGATTCAACCTTTTCTAAGTGAACACATACTGGATGCTCTTATGATCTAAGAAAATGTCAATATGTAACCCATACAAGTAGTGATGCCAAATTTTCAAGGCAAACACCACAGCCAAAAATTCTAAATCATGAGTCAGATATTTCCTCTCATGGACTTTCAACTTCCTAGAACCATACTCCACCACCTTGTCATGCTTCATCAAAACACAACCAAGTCCCACGTGAGATTAATTACAATAGACAACAAAACCATCAGTACCATCAAGCAAGGTCAAAATAGTAGCAGAAGTCAACTTATCCTTCAGCTTCTCATAGCTACCCTCACAAGCATCTGACCATAGAAACTTTATCCTTTTCTTAGTTAACTTTATCAACAGGGTAGCAATTGATAAGAAACTCTCCACAAACCTCTTATAATACCCGAGTAAACCCAATAAGCTTTGAATACCAATTTGAGTCTTAGGTCAAGGCAACTTCTTAACCACCATAACTTTTTGTAGATCCACTATGATCCCTTCAATAGAAACAACATGACCTATAAAAGTAATAGCATTCAACCAAAAGTTGCACTTAGAAAATTTAGCATACAAATATTGATCTCTAAGGGTCTACAACACTCTATAAAGGTGTTAACATGATCCTCCTCACTCCTTGATTATACCAGAATATAATCAATGAACACAATAACGAACAAGTTAAGAAACTGACTAAATACCCGGTTTATCAGATCCATAAATGTCCTCTATCCATTAGTCAAACCAAAGGACATTACCAAAAACTCAAAATGACCATACCGGGTTTAAAAAGTAGTCTTAGGGATATCCCCCTCCCTAATCTTCAACTGATGATAACCCGGTAGGAGATAAATCTTAGAAAAGTACTTAGCACCCTAAAGCTGGTCCAAGAGATCATCAATCCTAGGGAGAAGATACTTATTCTTCATAGTCACCTTATTCAACTGGCAGTAATCTATACACATTTGAAAGGACCCATCCTTCTTACGCACAAAAAGAAAAGAAGCACCCCCACAGAGACATAGTAGGGTAGATAATACCCTTATCAAGAAGATCTTTCAACTGCTCCTTGAGTTCCTTCAACTAAGCTAGAGCCATTCTGAAGGAAGGAGTAGAGATAGGATGAGTATTCGGTAAAAGCTCAATCCCAAAATCTATTTCTCTTTCGGGAGAAATACCAGGAAGATCATCAAAAAATACCTCAGGAAATTCATTAACCACGAGAATGGATTGCAATGAAGGAACCTTCGAGTTAGAATTTTTGACCCAGACCAAGTGATAAAGACACCCCTGAGAGATCAATTTTCAGGATCTAAGATATGAAATAAACCTTTCCTTAGGAACTAGGGAACTACCGTCCCACTCAATCATAGATTTATTTGGGAATTTAGTGACTTTTTGGGTCCTACAATTATTAGAGGCATAGCACGAGTGAAGCCAATCCATCCCCAAGATCCCATTAAAATTTAACAAGTCCAACTCTATAATATCTACCAAAGTCTCCCCACCGCAGATAGACACCAAAGTCCCTATAGACTATTCTAGCCATAATAGAATCACTCACTAGGGTAGCACAAAAAAGGGATCAAATTTACACTCAGTATTAAAACCAAAATAAATAGCCACATAAGGGGTTACATAAGAAAGAGTGGACCCCAGATGAACTAAATAATACACATCATGATAGAAAAGTTTTATCATACCAGTAATAACATTAGGAGAAGCCTCAGATTCCTAATAGGTGGCAAGAGCATATAGATAATTTCGGCCAGTGCCGGTCCTAGAAGTAGCCCCCTTTGTTATTGGAGCTGAAGAATTAGAAATAGGGATCTTGTTAGCTCCAGTAACAATCTTAGATAAAGGAAAATTCCATGGCAGATGACCAAGCTGACCACACCTAAAACATTGTTTCCTTCTTTCATCATAAATTCTATGATACACCTACCCACAGAAATGACATGGAGCATAAGATAGAGCCAACTGAGCCCTACTAGCCTGAGACTGGTCACCTGGTGTCCTAAATCCATTATTATTCTGGAAATGTCAAACACTAAATGGCTTCAAATAAGGTGCATTAGCTGTAGAGTAGGAACCAGAATTACCCTACTTCTTCTTAAAATACTACCTGCCATCCCTACCACTATTCTGATGGCCTCTTCTCTGCTCAGAATAACTAAATTTCTCACTTTTTCTTTCTCCTATTTTAGCTTGTTTCTTCTTCTACTCTTCAACTCATTGCATGGACATAGCCATCCTAGAGATATCCATATCCTCATTCAACAAGGCGTCTTTTAAATCTTACACCAATTCACGAGATAAGCCCAAAGCAAACTTTCCCATACTCGCCCTCATTAATAATACCAACTCCAGAGTATAATGAGATAACTACTAAAACTCCAAGGCATATTCCTTTTTTAGTCATTCTACCTTGTTTTCATGAACTCCTTGGCCTTCGGCTCCCTCAACTCTTGAGAAAAGAAACGATCTTGAAAAGTACTAGAAAAGTCATCCCACATAGATGGCTCAGCATCCTCTCCCCTTATTTTCTCCCACTCTTCAAATCACTGATATGCCATGTCCTTTAGCTATTTTGTAGTAAACTCCACACCCTTAGAGTCAGAAGCATGCATCATACAAAAAGTCTTCTCTATCTTATCAATAAATCTTTAAGAATCCTCTTCAACCTTTGAACCAGTGAAAGTTGGAGGAGTCAACCTCATAAAGTGGCCAACTTTAGTAACCTCAAAAGATGGAGCAACAAAAGTAACATGCTCAATCTGAGAGGCTACCAACTAGGTAAGCAAATAGATCGACTGGTGAAACTCAGCATTAGTTATATCGCCCTGAGGTGTTCAAAGAGGGCTGGAGTGAACTGGTGGAACTCCATGAGGGAAATCATGAGTTGGACCCCTAGATCAAGTTTGTACCCCATAAGTAGGATGATTTTTATCAACATTTTCCTCGAGTGGGACATAGGAGTTTCCACAAGCATCAGATCTCCTAGGAGGCATGATCTAAGGTGTAAACAAATTAGAACTAGAAAAGTTTGAGACCTTAGACTATATAGCTCAAAATAAAATAAAAAGAAAGGGAAACATTCCTAAATGTCTCATAGCCTCTCCCCTACAAGTGTGGAACACTACACACCCATAAAAGAGACTCTACTTGACACGACTTTATGGACACCCAATTAACCATGAACCTTGGATCTAATATAAACTTTTTCATGATCCAAACAAGGCCTTGACTGTGATAGGTATCTCAAGTCCACTGTGGACCGAAGACTACCCCTTTTGCCTAGTTAAATAGAACATAACATGCTAATAGTGGCTAAACTTCAAGCATATAACAAGATAGATATAGATAAGCTCAAGAAGTCTAAGATATATCAACAACCAATACCCAATCCACAGTAACCCATAAAATCTCAAAACCAAAATAAATCAAAAGTCAATCTAGGTCAGGACATACCCCGATGATAGCCAAAACAAGTTGAGAGAAAACTCTATGACCAAAGAAAACAAAAACATAAAATGAAGCTCTTCTAGAAAATAAAAGTTCACCACTTCAAGTTGACTGTCGATAACCCAAAAAGCCTATCACTACATAGAAAAGTAAAAGTGTCTCCAGGTCCTACATCAAGTGGGTATACAATGTTTAAAAACGATTAGTGATTTGAGTTCTAGCATGTAACTCAGGGATAAGCGGTAAAATAATTCCCCGATAAACAGTATAAAATCATTCAAAACCAATGTAGATAATCATATGCAAGTACATATATACACCATAATCTGGGATAGGGATCAAGGCTTAGTATAAGAGTATAATATTAGCGTGGACTGTCTAGCTTAAAACTTATAATAGTACCCATTTGCTATATGGGCCCAGTTCACACCCCCTAGTTGGGCTCCAGTGTGTGTAGCCGCACAAACTAGAAAATAATCATAATATATATATACACGGGGGAGTCAAACATCTCAATCATATATAAAGGCTGACTTAAATAACCAATTATGTTATAAGGGGGACTCAAAACACCCAATCATTTAAACCCCCACACCGATAAATGTGATTTCTAGTATTGATCTTATCGGGACCTCCACCTTTACGGCCTTGATAAACTATCCCATTTAAGCCTAATTAAAGCATTTAGAACATAACCCATTCAACCATTCAAGGAGTTATTCATTAAGGTACATTATAGGTATCATCATATCCTTACTCTTGTAAGCTTAACATTTTGTCAAACCAAACCATTTAACCAACTGGGACTCTAACCCATTAGCCCACAAGACTCCAACAAATTTAGATATTTAGAACACTAACCAAAAATCTAACATGACTTTGACCTACTTAGACAAATGGGAAATACAAGAAATTACCCCTTTTGTAATGAAACTTTTGGCAAAGGTTCCAAAAGCATTGCTATAGAGGGTCAATTGCAACTGTTTCAACCGTTGCAAAAAAGAATTGTTCTAATAGAACTATTTGATGTTATAACTATTGCTATTGTTTGATTACCGTTACAATAGGGTGCTTTATCATAATAATTACCTGAATTGTTTCCATAGAGTCACCTATGGTAACACTTTACTGGGAAAAAAAGGTACCACAATGGTTCATTTACTATTCCTACAACAAAATTTCACTAAGGTCACCAAAAATAAACCTTTTTACAATTCTTTTAGCATATAATTCCACAATCAAGACCGCCACTGCTACTGCTCCTACCAAGTCCGCCCTGCCACTACTACGTCCACCATACTCCAACTACCATACCACTACTCCAACAACCATTCTGTGATCATGTACCACTACTCTTACCATCATATTACTACTTTGACAATCGTACCTCAATTTTGAAGTTGCTCTGACCCATGTTCCTCTTTTACAAGAATTATTCTCATTCTTGGTACTGGTTTTTATAATTCACCGAGTCTTGCTGGTACATTATCTCTAACTATTTCTAATCTCTCTGAGTTAACTCAACTTTTTCTTTTCTCCAATATTGTTACTGGTTCAATCCCTTCCCAACTCAACAGACTTGAAGAAGCCAAAAAGTGCAACCACCGTACCTTGATTTTAAAGCTTCTTTAACTTTAGCCCCTCCACTGCTCCGACAACCACTTCAATTTTACTTCAAATTTTGAGAAAATTTAGGCTTTTCTTATTTAATGTAGGGATTATAAGGTTAGTTAATTCTTTTAATTGATGATTTTAACCTAATTCTTGAATTTTTATTTTAGGTTTTCTTTCCCTTCACTTTGATTGCTGATCAAACATTTGGGAACAGGTTTAATTTGGGTGTTTTCAATTGCTACCTCTTTCTAGGTCAATAATGCATTTTTTGGTATCTGCTCGTATTGTGCTAAATAGATGACCAAATACTCAAATAAGAATGTTGTTATTTAACTGGAAGAGAGACATGGAGTGGTAATGTCTTTGTTGGAGTTAATTAGAAGGAGAACATGTGGAGTAGATAGGTATAATTAGGCAAGACATGCCTAATAAGTAAAGGACTTTATATGAATTATGCTTTGTACATGCTGAGCTGGTTCATCCTACCTCAGGGGTAGAACTATAATTTACCACTATACCTATCAGGCCAGAGAAATGGCACATACAATTGAAATTCATATAAGATTAAAGAGAATTAAACTATAAAAATTGGTGTATTTAATATTCATTGCATGACCAAGAGATTGGTTTTCCTTTTATTTCAGGTTGATGGGGTGAAGAAATCAGCTACGAATGCATTAAGTTATGTTGAGAAGTGGATGGCCCCTCAGAAGATTTGTAGTTCTGCACTCTCCCATTTATCAGCTTGAGATATAAATAAAATTAATTTTAACTATTAGAGCAATCATCGACAAATATCTTTGATGAAATTAATCTT
This sequence comes from Capsicum annuum, assembly GCF_002878395.1. NCBI lineage: Eukaryota > Viridiplantae > Streptophyta > Magnoliopsida > Solanales > Solanaceae > Capsicum > Capsicum annuum. The sequence continues at coordinate 423,828 of NW_025826022.1, read as the reverse complement.
AATGAAGTAGTAGGTTTTGAATTCTGGCTTAACAACTCCTCTCTTTTCTATATTAGATATGTATCTTAGCTATTATAGAAATAAGTATGTCATTTAGTTTTTGCACCTTAGGATAGGCAATATTCCAATAAAGCGAATTCATTTGAACCCCCTCAACTAAGATTATCATAAACATGAATTGAACTTAAATAAAAAAGTGAAGATTTACATACCCAAACTGTACATATTTGGAACTGAGATGTAATTATTATTGTTTTGTTGTATAGTGTATCAGAAACAACGAGAAGGATTAAGTGGATGCACTCATCTAGTTGATAGAGAAAATTCAATGTCCAAAGCCTTTTATTCTAGAATTTTCAATTGAGTTGCTGAGGTCTCTGAATGATTCAAACAATAGAATTATAGATTGAAACATTAATTTTGCGTCTCCATATTTCAGTTGGTCTCATGTTACATGCAGAAATGGAAATGTCATATCCTTGTAAAAGTTCTTTTCTTTCTGTTATAAGTGAATCAAGTAGATTCATATAGTCGAACTCAACTTGTTGGAGACTGGGGCATAACTGTTGTTGTAATCAAACAGGAGCTTAGCTTCTAATGAATTCTCAAGAATACTTTTTCCATTGATAACCAAGTTGAAATTTTTGGTTAGCCTATAAGTATGCGGTATTTTGTACTAAAATTACTGAAATGTTGTCTATCTGATGCTAATCCTCACCAAGAACCCATAAATTAGAAATCCTGACTCCGCTTCTAATACTAATCCTCAGTGTCTCGGTGGGTCTAGGTAAGTTTTATCAATTGTTGCTAAAATACTAATGGTCTATGTATGGATTTATAGATTAATAATCTATATGGCTCCTTACCTAATTACCTTAGCAGCATGTCAAATCTACAAAATTTGAATCTTACAAATAATAGTCTCAATGGTCTAATTCCACCAGCTTGGGGTCAGCCCTACAACCTTAAAAAAATTTTAGTATTTATTTTTTCGTTGTTTTTTTGTTCCCCCGTTATCCTAGGATACTAACAAATGTTGTTCAAACTCTTAAAACATAGTAGCAAATGTATTTTTGGATGATCCAACACGGGTACAACAACATTTTTAGAGAGTCTATAAGCAACATAAGACTAAGACCATTCTTGCAACAAACTCTTTCTATGATATATCCTTTTGTCCTGCATCCAATGATCTGACTGGATGTATCCTACTACAGTTATTTTTAAATTACACAATATCACATATTAATAAATATTTAGTAAAATAATTAAGATGTATGTAAGGTGGTCCAAACACCACGTGAAAACATGAACCTTCATCTTACACAAATTTTGACTTTTTCTTTAAACTATATCGAGAAAGTGACCAGCGAACACTATTTCTGCAAAGGATTTTGACTAGTTATTTCGGATATTTGCCACACTTTTTGAAAATAGCTAGTGGTTAGGATTTTATGTTTTCTTCTGCTCTCTAACCAATTTCTATTGTTCTTTAGCATGAAAATGATTATCCGGTGATTGCACCATTACCGTCCTATGGCCGAGGAGGGGATACAGACTGTGATAGATTCATTAGTCTTATTTTAGGAACCAAACTTACTGATTTTTTCATCTGAGGTATTCTTATGATGTCTCTTTTTTTTGTTTCTATTAGAATATCTAAAACTCAACATTTTTAGCTAAAAAACTTATGTATGAATTCACATAAAAAATTAGAATATTTGTCGCTGATAGTCTAAATGTACTCAAACCAAGGGTCCTCGAAAACAGGCTCTCTACCTCCATGAGGTAGGAGTAAGATCTAAGCACACTCTACCCTCCCTATACCCCACTTGTATTTTCACTATGTATTATGTTGTTGTTGATACTCTAAATGCAACACATTTTTTTGCACAGAGTGAGTATTATAGAAATTTAGATGAATATCCCCCTAAACTTTGTTCAATAAAATATCCCCAGTTTTATTTCTCTTGTAATTTATAGTTCTTTCAGATTTCAGTCTAAAGACCTCTATTGAGCAAACTGAAAATTTTATGAGAAAATGCTAGACACTGGTCAAATATTTGCAAGTTATTGCAAATGATAGACTCGATTCTCACATTGTCCAGAAAGGATAATTTCTCTATGGTTCTATTGGCGCAATTTTTAAGTCAACCGGAGTATTAAGTCCATTGCCATTTTTAGTAGAAGTAGTTGTTATTTCTTCCTAAATCATTGTAATATTTCTTTGAAATTCACCCAGGGGAAAATGGAACCATTGATGGACAAGTGTAGCAATGGGGGGACAAATTCCGTGAGGGAGAACTGAATTTACAAGGCCTTATTTGATAGAAATCATGTACTCTGATAATATTCAAATCTCCAATCTTACTTTAGTTAATTCCCCTTCTTGGAATGTCCATTCTATATATAAAAGGTCTATCCACAGGGACCTGTCATCCAATGATCTAACTGGAGGTATCTTGCCGTAGTTGTTGTCAATACCAATAGACAAGTAATGTCATCAGTTATTCTCTTTCTTTCCAACTTGTTAAGCTTTTCCAATTTTATATGTTGGGCTCTATCTTCAATTGCATATATATATATATATATAATTGTTAAACCATATTATTTGGACTCTTTCACGATGCACCAAGCATCAGTACCTTATTCTATCATGACTTTTTATTTACTGGAGTAGCCTGCGAACTCTTCACATTCAATGCCACACCCGTTTCAGATTCTCCAAAAATACACTAGTTTTGGCAAATCCAACATGCACCCATTGCCTTTTTTGAATAGTCTGAGCAACATAGTTTTGAACTTGTGAAAATGAAACCTATCCTTTTATTCAGAAACATTTCACTTCTCATGATAGTTGTATACAACTTTCTATTGCTATGAAGTAGAAGACTAACATACTTAAATCATAGTAGTTAATGTCCTTCATTAGCAAGTTTCTCTTGTTAGGTTGCATCATTGCAGATGATTTTTATCTTTCCTCAGTTCTTTAGTGATCTTAAAAACTAATTAATTTGCTTATATTAGATATTGTTTCTTTCCTAAAACCCTTTTTTGCAATTTTTCTATATGCATTTCTCCTGCAATTAGTCTTAGTGTTTTACGGTTTCACTTCTTGTTTATGTTTATGTTATGACTTAAATGTGATCCATTTTGTAATTGAATGAAAGTACATTGAATTCCTTCCCCTATATAGCTGGTCGTGCTTGAAAATTCTATTCCTACTGTTAACAGTATTGGAAATTACACGCTTTGTATCCATAACCTACAGTATAGGATAACTACAGGTTTCTTTGTGGAAAATACAATTTGTCGTGGCAGAAGGTGAAATGCAGTTGGATGGTGTTTTTCAGGTCCCTTCTTGTACTGATTCTATTATTTGAAATTCAGGCTTAGATCTATAAAGTGTTTGAGAAGAGGTCTTTGAATATCAAGAATCAACCTCAATTTTCATGCTTACTAGTGCTTATGCTATGAAAGAGTTTTAGTATTCTCCACTTTTAGTTTCTTATCAACATCTGATGAAGTAAATGCATAAGAAGTAAATTCTGTTCATTTAGAACTTATTTATATTCCTATTTGTACAACTGAAGAATAGGATCAATAAAATTTTCCAAAATGATTGAGTTTTTCTCTTGAGCCAATTCTCTATTCAAAGTTCTGTCATGAAAAGCTTGTCAAAGCTAACGTGCTCTAATATCTTTTTTACATGCTGACTGTTTACTTATTAGTAATTTTAAGTAATTAAGAAAAAGTTTGGATATGATAATTATATGATTGGTGGTTTAGTTTATAGCTAATATGCTAAAAGTGTCATGCAGGTCAGGATATGCAGATTTCCTCCATTAGATGATAGAGAAAAGTCCATGGTATTTTTTGCAGGCCTAAATTTCTTTGGTGGTGGTATTCTTACCTAAGAGGAACTGAATCCTTTTTTACTTGATTCATTAATAGAAAAGTAAAAATACCATAGCAACTATTCGTGGTAGATTAAATAAATATGAAACTTCCCTAGCTTCTACAACAGCTTAGAGTTGCAGAGCTGGATAAAATGCTATAAATGATATGTTTGTTATACTATCTAATATTTGGCTGGACAATGAGGAGGTATATATGCTTCTTTTTTTATTTGTAAGAATCTCTTCCCTTTTTAATACGATTGGACTTGTTCTCCCCTATCCTTAGAGAAGACTTTGGGTAATTTGGAGACTATACTCGATGGTTACGAAAATGTAGAGGTGGTTCCTTCTTTATTTATCTTCATGTGAAATTTCTGCTCTAAGCTATTTAATCTTTAATTCAAGTAGATATCTAGTCTCAAGAAAGTTAAAATTGGTAGCAGGTATTCGATGGTACCACCGCCATAATAAAAATGAAGATGATGTCTTACATTATTAAACTGTAGACCAGAGAGATCAGCTGCTTCTTCAGGATATATGAATAGTTTAGAGTAGATTTTAGGTTGATGTGAGAAAATCAGAATTGATACTATATGGAGAAGTGTGTGATAACGTGGACCTCACAATGATGTTTGGTTGTAATTTGTGTTATTGGTTGCAAAATATGTAGAACTTAATCATATTTTGAATTATGAAATTATTAATGAATGATTTTGTTTTGTGATGTTTATATATTGTGTTATAATTTATTATGTATCTAAATAAAAATTTACATTAATACAACTATTTATATATATCGTTCAATTTAATAACATATGGCAACACCCACCTATGGGATGCTTGCTGAACCATTACGGTAGAGCAATGACAACGTTTTAGTTGTCTATTGCAAAGATTTTGCATCCATTAACATAGGGGTAATTTCTAATAGTGGGGACTCTAACCTATCAACTAATAGGACTTCAAAATATTTAACCAATTGGGACTCAAACCCATTTAGTCACTGGGGACTCAAATTCATTTAGCCATTTGGGACTCTAACCCATTTAGTCATTTGGGACTTAAATCTATCTATGTTTCAATAGACCTTTTTATGCCATGCAATAGTTCCAAGGATAGATCAATATGCATATTCTCGTATTCAAACCAATTTCATAAGATTGGGTTGGTTTTATCATCAATTCAATGGTCATAGTTCACAAAATTCCGAGAATTCATTCACAATCCCCCTAATTTATCCACCATGCTCATGCACACCAAGTGTTCAAAACCATCAATAAACTATGAACAAGTGTGTATAAACCATGAGATTATCATTTAAGAATACAATAATTCAAAACCCTCAACCTATGTTTCAAAATCAATATCAAAACCACATGAATGACAATTTAAAAAGACATTCTTTAAAAAAAATTATACTTGGAGGAGTTAACATGCCTGGGATACCATGACTTACAGAGAGAAATCAACCCTTGGAAGCCCTAGATGCCAATTTCTTGAAACCCTAACTCTTTCTTGACTTAGGGATTTGAGAGAGTTTGATGAAGTTTCTATGATTTATGATGGTTGGAAATAGCCCCGAGGTATTTTATGTACACGGGGTCTAAGTGGGTGTTATACCCCAGAAAATTTTCTTCGTAAAGATTTCATGAGAAACGTATCGAGTTCTATACTTTAGAGTGATTTATAAATTTTATGTGCAGTATTTATAATACTTTGACATACCATTGTGTAGAGTATCAAATAAGCTTTCCAACGATATGTAGATCATCAAAAACAAAAACACAAGCGATGAGTTACGACCATTCCGATCGAACTATGACTATTCCGATCAAACTGTGAACAGTAAAATGTGAAAGAAAAAAAGTACTGAGGCTTGGGTAATAATCTGGGTGATCTACTATATATCAATTGAAAGCTCTGCAATTCCTCTTTCCAATGAAATTGGTTTCATCCAATTTTTCTATCAGAGCAAAAAGTTATGGTCGATCTACTTCATCCTATCAAAAGTGAATTTTTGGGTTAACTTCAAATCATCACAACTCCTCGTACACAATTATCAGGGTGAAATACTATATATCAACGGAAATATATGAGAGTCCTCTTTCTCATCCAATTTGGATATCGGAGTAAAACATTACAGTTGATCTACTTCAGACTATCAAAATAGTCCACCAAAGGACATATTCGAGAATTATTTGATTTTAGGGGCATTTTGGTCATTCTCCCTTACCCAAATTCCATCCAAACCCTATATTAAAGCCTATTAGAAGCATTATATGTTATATTTCATTAAATTCCCTCAAAAAGAAACCCTAAGCTCCTACATCCAACTTTAAGAACCTCTAAAGTTCACCATTAATTTTGCAAATTTATTCAAGATTCCAAGTTCCTAGTTCAAGAACTTCAAGAACCTCTAAAGTTCACTATTAATTTTGCAAATTTATTCAATATTCCAAGTCCCTAGTTAAAGAACTCCAAGAACCATCATTTAAAGGCACGATTAACATCTCAAAAATGAGTATCGATCTAAAGTTCATCATTCAAGGTAATTTTCTTTACAAAGGCATGATTTTTATTTGATTTTTATGAATTTAAAGCATGAATCCATATCTTATGATGATCATTATGAAATCTTGATGTTTATGATTTTGAAAGATGAATTTACATGTGTCGTGATAAAAAGCATGAATCTTGAACGATATTTATCATGATTTTGATATTTGGGTCGTGAATCCCCATTGGAAATTGTGTTTTTTGAGAAAGTGTGTGTTATAAGCACGTTGATGTTGAATATTTCAGATATTTTGAATGATTTGACCTTTAGGTCATGAATGAATTATTTTGAACTTGACTGTGAAAGAAATCCATGTTTTTATTGATTATGATAAAAGGGTAGCAAATTGGCTCCCGATGAAAATTGTTAAAGTGTTTATTGTGGATTTTCTTTAATGTGAGCCTGAGGATGATTTAAATTTTTGATCTAAGTCCGGGAGTAATCTTTAACACCGAGTGGCAGGTATAAAGTGACCTTACTTTCCTAGAACTACGTGTCCCCATAGGATGTGAGCCTGAGGCTGATTTATATAGTGATAACTAGTGTTTTTGAATTAATACTGGAAGTCCTACTCCAATGGCAAGGATAGGATGGCTCTCCCCAACGTGGGATGTACGTTGGACTCCATGTAGCTCACATGTTTTATGTCGATTATAGGATCTCCCAATGTGTGTGTATACTCTTCTATCAGAGATGAAAACATATTTGCTTAAAAGGCTGAGTTTGAGAAAGTCATTATTCTTAAAAGATTTAAGGAATATATTCTAATGAGAATTGACATGACATTTGATTGTTTTGATGATTTGAAATTGAGATGAAAGTGAATTGAGAACATATTGTAATGACTCACTTGTTTTACTTTACAGGTATTATTCATCTATGATTCTGATGATTTAGTTCGAGCTAAGTGAGTCATCTATATTAGCATGCATAATTTTATAAACTGTGATGATATTAAGATATTATTTTATATATGCATTGCACCCCCATATGCTCGGTATTTTTCCATGGTACTGATCCATATATTCGTATGTGGGCTATATTTTCTCGAAATGTAGGTATAAGGTATAGTTGTACCTTCAGATCCAGTCAGTTCATAGTATCCAGTCAGCAGGTGATGAGTCCTTTTGATTCAAGGGCTTGGGTTAGTTATGTAGAGTTTATAGTGTTATATTTTCTTTATTCAATCGTATTGAGTTGGGGTAGTCGGGAGTCATGACCCAGCTACCTACAGTCAGTACTAGTAGAGGCTTCATAGACAGTCAGTAGAAATTGATGTATTTTGTTTTAATTTTGGTTGTAATGGCAGAATTGTAATCCTATAAAATTCCATTTTTGTGTCAATCAGATTCAGAAAAGAGTTAATTTCTGCTGATTTGTATGGATTTGTATTTTTTCAATTGCTTATGAGTTATGCCAGTAGAAGGGTTAGCTTGGGATCACTTGTGACCTTAAGCACCTTGTGACGTCTCGGAACCCAATTTTGGGGCATTACAGTGGGTAAAGAGGAAATTGTCCAAAGTATTGTTCATTAAAAAGCTGAAAATTGCCGCCAGTGACACGGGTAACTACACGACTCATCAAGTGACCCTACAACTCTTAGGGTACTGGTCGTAATCAATATAGAGCTTTTTGGGTGCACACTAGTCACCCTATTATTGGTACCATATGATTCGTATAGAGTCATTACGACTTATTAAGTCTAGTCATGATCAAGACAGGAACTTATGCAAGCTTTATGAGTCAGGCTACAGTTTGGGACTATAATACTCATCTAGAGTCTTTACGACTCATGACCCCTAGTAGTACTCACAACAAATACTTAAGGCTATCACACTGGTCAGGCTACAATTTGGGTCTTAAGACCCGTATAGAGAACTTACAACTCGTATTGTTAGTCGTAGGTTGGGTAGTGAGCTTAAAGCTCAGGGAAAATCTGGGATGTTATACTTTCATCTCGTTTGCTCATTTTTTGCTTCGAATCCTGTTTTCCTGCAAAACCAACATAAAAATACATCGCATCTAAAAAATAGATCTAAGTACTTACATATTTTCCTTATTATGAATTGAAAGTGCCATAAAACCATGACCTATCATATCCTCTGCTCCACTTTAGGGTTATATTGAGGAAAGAAAAGTAATATAGAAGTAGGGAATAAAGTTTGGGGTGATGGTAACTATTGGGGTTTCATCCTTTTTGAGGTTGTTCAATAGGTGTTAGCCACTGCTATTGTACCAAATTTTCAAGCTCCAGTTGTTCACCTTAACATTTCTATGGCTCTTATGGTCGATGAGGCTTAAGGCACTAATTTTTTTCCTTGATAGTTTTATATTTTGTGATGACTGGTATAGAACATGAACTGCTGACAAAGTTCTTAAAGGTGAAACTACATAGTGGGTCTGGTCCCTTTATTAGAAAAACTCTAAATCATTTTTATGTACCATGAACTATATTTTTACGTGATTCTATTGGAGAGATATGTAGGCAACCTATGTAAGGTTCGGTCTCATCACAACCGAATTTATATACCTTCTATACCACCAAAACTGGGGCAGATTTTGATAACAAGCCAACAAGATAATTTGATATTGTCAAGATATATTTGACTTGGACTACAAGATAATGATTAAAAAGATAAAGAGCATTCATTTTGTTTCAAAAGTATCATAGTCTAAGATTGGCAGAGGTTTGAAAACTACACATATCTTGGCATTCATTTTTCTTACAAAGCATTTACTACTGGTTCATTATCTAAGTCTCAATGGAGATCAAAAAAGTTAGAATAGACAAGATGAATAGAGGGTCAACAAAGACAAGCTTTGAGTCAACACGAATCAACATCCCCTTCCACCTAAGAATTTTGGTTTGAGCGCAAGGACAACAGAGATACAAAATGACAATGCTAAGTTAATGTCAAGGATACCAATCATGGCAAAAAATATCATTTGGTCCCTATGAGTGATTTCTCATCAAGGATAAATGTCGAAGATCAGAGGATGACACTCAACAAATCAATATCACCATCTGCAGCCGAGCGGCTCCACTTGTTTTGTTCTTTACTCTACTATCTTCTTTTACAGTTTACTTTTTCCACTTGATAATTTTTCCTTGAGTTTTTGCAGGAACCAATATCGGGTATTTGAAGGCAAACAAACATATCATTTGTCCATTCCACTCCTTCATCTTAAGCCACATGACTTAATTTCTCATCCTTCATCTACTTTACTCTTACCTAATGCCTTTATTAAATAACTTTAATCTAAAGTTTCTTTTAGGATTTACAACAATCAACATTAGTCTCCAAGGACAACTAGAGATTCATTCATCTTGAAGTCCTGAAAGACAACTGGAGGATTTCACAATAATCCGCATTATGTCCCCGAAGAAAATCAGAGACACCCTCATCATCAAGTCTTCAAAGACAACTGGAGATGCCATGCATCATTAACTCTTTAAAAACAACCGGAGACATCATCGAGACTATAAAGATAAACAACAACCTTACTCAATATTAAAATTTTTGAAGACAACCAGAGACTTCATTACATTATCAACATTAGTCGAGCATCTACACTCTCACTTTACCCCTACTTAATAAATTATTATAAATCACTTTACCTATTCTAATGAATTTACCATAAATATTTCAGACATCATTGGTCATCAAGTCTTTAAAAAACATTCGGAGACATCATGCACTCTCTGAAGACAACAAATATATGATTCATCATTGAGTCCCAAAGACAAACGGAGGCTTAGTTCAATATTAAAGTGACACGACCAAAAACAGTGCCTTGTCATAATGGGCATCTCAAGTCCAACCAGGACCAAATACCACCCCCAATACCCAATCCAACCAACCATCATATACTCGGAGTCAAACAAATTCCAAACATATAACAAGATAGAGTATTTTAAAATGTAATAACTTTGGGAGAAGTCTATATCTGAGACCACACCAACCAAGTCAATCCACCAAATAGCCAACCAACCAAAACAAAAACCCAAATCCATATCATAATCATCCAAAACCCAAGTACATAGTTGTCCATATAAAGCCTTCAAATAATGCCCAAGAATATCTAGTTGGGACATACCCCCGACTATAGCCAAAAACAAATGTCAAGAGAATAGTAAAATCATAAGATAAACAATGACATGATATGGGCCTTCCAAAGAATGTAAGCTCACCACTTTAGTCTAACACAAGATATCCCCAAATCACCAAGTCACTGAGTAAGAGGTATGATAGTATGACCAGTTCCTACACCGCATGGGGATACAGCGCCCAAAGATGGGTTAGCGGGTGAACACAATCATGTACTCAGGAATAAGTATAAAGTAATGCCATTATTCAAAACCAAAGTAAATAACCATATGCAATCACATACATATATACATATATATCATGACGGGAAAGGGAATTGGGTTTAGCATGCATTAAAAATCTTTAACCTGGGTTGTGTAGCTTTACTGTCGTGATCCACCCATGAACTATATATGTCTAGTGTTACCCCCGAGATGATCTTCAATATGTATAGCTGCACAGATTGGAGATACCATAGGTGGCCGGGGATTTCTTTATACCCTTCGTCCTCTATGATACTTATGTACATTATATACTTGGAGGATTCCCTTGTATCCTACAAGTATGTGATCATTAAGAATAGTCCTCATGTTAGCAAGCATGAATTTCCTGTGTCAACCTTTTGGACTCACACGTTCACGGCTAGATATCACCACCCCCATTATTGCCCATTCAGAAGATTTGACACATAACCAAACCTTCAATTCGAAGAGTCAATTATTAAGGACTTTATTAGTGGTATCGTCATACAGATTATAGATTGCAAGCAATGTCATTGTCCAATACTCATAGGATTCGTATGTACCCCACATGATTTTCAATTAAAATCACTTCGGAGATTCCCATGTGCCCCACAAGGATTTCAAAACCATCCTTAACCATTTATACCATGCATTAACTTTCAAAGTAGTAAATCAAACCTAACACTTTGGGGATTCCATTGTACCCGTATCATCATAGTTTAAAATTAAACCAATACCATGGAGACCAAGGCCTTTCTAAATTATTTAAAATCAACCAAAAAAATTTAGGTTCTATTACCATATTATGCAATGCAAAGTTTCCAATAAAAGTCTTGATCAGTGACAAAACCATTCTCATAGGCATTTTAACAAACACGTTGAGGGCATATAGTTTGCCAAACCAAAACCAAGAACCAATTGACCATTGCCATGACACCACATGTAAAACCATAATTATAATATAAAAAACCATAAGTATAGCATGGGAAAACAATATCCAACCATTTACAACAAAAAACCCCAAAATATAATTTAAAATCAAACAATATGACAATTATGCCATAAAAACAATTAAGTAAAACATGCTTTTAGTTTGAACTAACAATGAGGAAAGAGTAATATGCCTTATTTACAAAGATTCATGGAGAGAATTTGGTCTTTAAGACTCTAGATGCATGAACACTTGAAGCAAACCCTAGACCAATCTTCTTGAGAGAGTTTAGTGAGAGTTTTAAGAGTGTTTTGATATTTCCAAGTAAGTTATGAGAGGCCACAAAGTATTATAGGATGTTAGGTCTTAAAAGATTATGGTGGGAAATGTCCAAAATACCCTCAGCTTAAAAGCTGAAAAGACTCAGTGGGTACGATTTGGGCACCTCACTCATACCCAATCATATGAGTGGTACCCCTAAATTATACCCTAGACAATCCCTCAAGGGCTTGACATTGTTAATCATATGATTGCACTACTCTTCTCGTACCATCTCCATACGACTCTCATGGAGTCTAGTCATACCTTGGGTAGTAAATGACACAGGACACACTGTATACCATACTACTTGGGCTCGTAAGTCGTACCCACTCCATATGACTAGTAAGCTCAATTCATATGATGACCAGGGAGTTCAAACTCAAAAAATCTCTAAGGGTCAAAACTCAGGGTGTTTTAATTCCCCCCACCCTAGGACCATTCATTCTCGAATGACGGGTAAAGAAAAGCATAAGAATGAGTTCAACACAAGATTACCCATCAAACTTCCTTTTAACAAAGTTTGAAAACAAATATTTATGAAGAACACATACCTTACGCATGGATTTCTAGAATGAAGAACAAATATTGATACTTGGACTCCATGTCCTCTTCTGAATCCTAAGTAGCTCCCTCCTCCACAACTTATACATCTAATATCCCCTAAATATGGCCACACTCTTCATCGAGTTTTCAACATGAAGACAACACTTTTCCATCACAACCTTTCTCCCCCTCCCAAATACAAAACTATAGGGCTTGAGAATAACTACATATCCATCCCATGTTAAACATTAATTGGGAGTTAAAGGTGTTAGTGGATGCCATAGGACCCTATACTTTACACTATTCTGATAATACCACCCACTACATCTCTATAATCAAGAAACCTCAGGTCATAAATTAAGGAGCTTTGGCCGCATAACATAATGGTTGGGTATCTATCAATCACCATGCTCCATCCTATGTTTACTACACCTTATGTATGGATTTACTTACCAAAACTAACACCCTTAATCACTATCACAAAAGTTTTCTCCATGCCTCCCCTCCATATCTATTTTATATGACAACATTCATCTCATTTTTTTGTCTACACTTATAACCTTAGCTCTAGTAGTCACCCCAGAATTTTACAATAAAGGACATTTACTGTCTCATCCAAAACATCACTACGCTTCTAAGGTTACACCATCCTAACATAAGAAGGATCATTAAGAATCTAGAGTATAAGAATCAAGAAGGAGGGGATTCCATCGCAATTACGGATCCTATCAGTCCTACTACCCAAGAAGAGACCTGTGAAATGAGATATGGTACTATAGGCATGAGGCATTCCAAAAAAACTACCCAGGTTATAAATAAAGGATTACTCTAACATAAACACACTATAAAATGAGTCCTTTGGACTGGGCATAGAAAGAAACATGACTCCATACATCATAGGTATTATAGTATAAAAATGAGATTCATATTTAGGGGACAAAGTAAAGGTTGCCACTTTAAACTACTATTTCTTGGAACCAAGCATGACATAAGACATGAGTATATGAATCATCAGTGTCATGACATTGATTTGGAAGCTTTGATTTCTGAGAACCATTATTGCCTTTGATCTAGGGGATGAAGTATGGATACATGCGGTACATAAAATGCGGACCTTAGGCATAAGCACTTATTATAATATGTGCAATACTAGTAGAGTGCCTTCTTAATCAAAATAGGATGGAACAACTAGAATAGGAGTAAATTCACCCTAATTTCCCTTTAAAGTTCACCGCTAGAAGAAAATAAAAGATTATGGGGGTAACATCTAGTGAGAGTGCTGAGTTGGCTACATATAAATTGTAGGATATAGCCCATACTTAGTTTAAGCAGTGGAAGGTTGATAGGGGTATTGATGTAGGGCCTATAGAATGGGAAGAGTTTTCCACAACTTTCTTAGATAGATTCTTCCCATTGGAGTTGAGAGAGGCCAAGGTGTTAGAATTTATTAACTTCAAGTAGGGTAATATGAGCGTGAAGGAGTATTACCTCAAGTTTACTCTGTTAGCTAGATAAGCTCCCCATGTACTAGATGACAGCAGGTCCAAGATGAGTAAGTTTGTGTCTGGTGTATCTGATAGTATGGTCAAGGAGTGTAGGAAAAAAATACTGATTAAGGAGATGGACTTTTCTAGACTGATGGTCTATGCTCAAAATATTGAGGAGCAAAAGATTAAGGAGAGAGAGAGAAAGAGAGAGAGGAAATAAGAAGGCTAGGATGAGTAGTTTTAATTTCAGTCAGCCAAGGTTAGAAGGTGGTAACAGTCTTCCATCAGATGTCTTTGGCTCCAGAACTCTCTTCAACCAGTGCCCCAGTACCTAAATTTAGAAATGATAATCAGGATAGGGAGGTAGGCTCTAAGTCCTAAGTCAGTGTTAATAGTGACCGCATAAAACCTCTATGTTAGAAATATGATAGACACCATCAGGGTGAGTGTAGAGATGGAAGTGATGTGTGTTTCAAATGTGGCAAGCTAGGCCATCAAATTTGAAAGTGTCAGGTAGTTTCTCAGAGAGGTAGGGAGTTGTGCCAATAGGGCCAGTCCAATTAGTTGTCAGCTCCATCTGATTGCCCAACTCGGTAAGGTTCCACTTCAAATGCTACCAGTGGTCAGCGTTCGAACAGATTATATGATCTTCAGTCTTGCCAAGATTAGGAAAATTCTCCCAACATAGTTACTGGTATGTTGTAGGTCTTTCACTTACATATTTATGCCTTATTAGACCCTGAAGCCTCTCTTTCTTTTGTAACTCCATATTTAGCCATCAATTTTGAAGTCAGTTGGAAACTCTAGCTGAGCCCTTTTTAATGTCTACCCAATAGGTGTTTACATTGTAGCTAGGCAGGTATACAGGAACTGTTCGATCACAATATCTCAGAAAGTTACTTTAGTGATCTTAAGAGTTAGATATGATGGATTTTGACATCATTCTCGACATGGATTTGCTCCACTTATGCTCTGCCTTAATTGATTGTAGAAATATAATAGTTTATTTTTAGTTCCCAAATGAACCAGGCTTTAATTGGAGGGGTAGTACTACAACTCTTATGGGTTAGCTTGTTTCATGCCTTAAGAGAGAAAAATGATATCCAAGAGGTGTATTTAAAATCTTGTTTGAGTCAAAAACTCAAATTTAGAGACTCCAATTGTTGAGTCAATTTTAGTAGTCAGGGAATTTCTAGATGTATTCCCTGAAGATCTTCCCGGAGTTTCTTCTGAAAGGGAAATCAACTTTGGAATAGAGCTTCTTCCAGAAACTTATCCCATATCTATTCCGCCATATAGAATAGCTCCAACTAAACTCAAAGAACTAAAAAGCCAGTTAAAAGATATCTTAAATAAGGAATTCATCAGACCCAGCATCTCTCCGTATGGTGCACCAGTTTTATTCATGCATAAGAAAGATGGTTGTCTCAGAATATGTATTGAGTACTGTCAGTTAAACAAAGTCACCATCAAGAATAAGTATGTACTTCCTAGAATTGATGACTTTTTTGACCAACTTCGGGGTGCCAGTTACTTTTCTTAGATAGACATTTGATCAGGCTATCATCAGCTCAGAGTTAGAGAATGTGACATTTCAAAAATATATTTCCAAACTCGGTATGGACACTTCAAATTTCTAGTCATGTCCTTTGGTCTTACTAATGCCCCAACAGTTTTTATGGACCTAATGAATCACGTGTTCAAGCAGTACTTGGACATGTTCGTTATAGTCTTCATCGATGATAGTCGATTCTATTCCTGTGGTGAGAATGATCATTTAGGACACCTCAAAATCATACTTCAGAATCTCAGAACCCATCAGTTATTTGCCAAATTTAGAAAGTGCAAATTTTGGATAAGGTCATAGCATTCCTTAGTTATATTACTTCCAATGATGGCATTAGATTTGATCCTCAAAAGACCAAAGCAGTGACAAACAGCCTAGACCCATCTTTCTATCAGATACTAGGAAGGGTTTTCATCTATTGCTTCTCCTATATCTAGATTGACTCAGAAGAAAGTCAAGTTTCAGTGGTCAGATTCCTTCGAAAAGAGTTTTCAGGAGTTGAAGACTCAACTCACCTTAGCCTCAGTTCTTACTTTGCCAGATGGTTCGGATAGGTTTGTTGTGTACTGTGATGTATCCAAGGTAGGTTTGGGTTGTGTCCTCATGTAGAGAGGTAAGGTTATATCCTATACCTCTAGAAAACTTAAGCCTCATAAGAAGAATTATCCTACTCATGATCTCGATTTACCAGCTGTAGTGTTTACCTTAAAAATTTGGAGGCATTACTTGTATGGGGTGCATGTTGATCTGTTCACATATCACAAGAGTTTGTAGTATATGTTTTCCCAGAAAGATCTAAATTTATGTCAGAAAGGTGGTTAGAGTTACTGAAATATTATGACATGAGTGTTCTGTATCATCCGGGAAAGGCTAACATAATGAAAGATGCTCTTAATAGACTGTCTATGGGTAGTGTCGCTCATGTTAAGAATTATAAGAAGAAGTTAGTTCAGGAAGTTCATCAGCTTTCCCTACTAGGTGTCCGCTTAGTTAATTATTCTTGTAGTGTATGGATGCAGAGTAGTTTAGAATCATGTCTAGTTTCTAAAGTAAAGTAAAATAAGGATAGATATCCCAATCTAGTTAAGTTGAAAGAATCAATCACAAATCATAAGGTAGAGGTTTTATCCCAAGGGGGAGATGGTGTGCTGCGTTGTCAGGGTCAACTATGTGTACCTAGTATAGATGACTTAAGGTAGTGAATTCTTGCAGAAGCACATGGCACATGCTACTCTATTCATCTAGGGGCCACTAAGATGTACTCAATTTTTGGGAGATATATTGGTGGAGTAGGATAAAAAGAGATATGGGAGAGTTTGTAGCTAAGTGCTCTATATTTTAGCAGGTAAAGATCGAGCAGCAGAAACCTAGTAGGTCCATACAGGAGTTTAGTATTCCCACTTAGAAATGGGAAGAAGTGAACATGGACCTATGATGGGTTTGCCTTATACTCGTCATCAACATGATTCTATTTGGGTTATCGTAGATAGGATGACCAAATCAGCTAATTTCTTTCCAATCTATACCTCTTATTCAGCCGAGGACTATGCCAAACTCTACCTTAGAGAGTTGGTAAGGTTGCACGATGTTTTATTATCTATCATGTCTGATAGAGGTACCTACTTTACCTCTCATTTTTGGAAAGCATTCCAAAAGAGTCTTGGTACCCAAGTCCACCTCAGTACAACTTTCCATCCTCAGACAGACAATCAAGAATAAAGGACCATTTAAACTCCTAAAGATATGCTGAGAGTATGCGTAGTTGATTTTAAAGATAGTTGGGATGACCACTTGCCTTTGATTGAATTCACATATAATAACAGCTATCATTCAAGTATCTAGATGGCTCCATTTAAGGCCCTTTAAGGTATAAGATATAGATCTTCAATTGATTGGTTTGAAGTAGGTGAGGCCGTAGTAGAAGGGCCTGGCTTAGTATTTGATGCATTAGAAAAGGTCTAGTTGATCATACAAAGGCTTAGGGCAGTGCAGAGCTGACAAATTTTGTATGCAGATGTGAGGATAAAGGATCTCAAGTTTGAGGTCGGTGATTTTGTGTACTTAAAAATCTATCCCATGAAAGAAGTGAAGAGGTTCAGCAAGATAGGGAAACTTAGTCACCAAGGATATTTTGAGGATATATTATTTTACTTTATGTCTTTAGTTCAGTAGTTAGTGGAGTTAGTTGTGGACGGTCCCATCAACTCATAGTCAGTCAGTTTAGAGGATTTCAGACATTACAGTTTGTATTCAGTTCTCTAATTTCAGTTGACATATTATTAGTTATTCAGTTTTACTTTATCTTACCAGACTCAGATAATTATTTTCTAGATTTATGGTACAATGTTGATTTTAGTTATTAAAACCTTATGACATATCAGTTTTTCTTTCGCATTTATGATTGTGTTATTCAATTCTCTTAGCAGGTACCAACTTATGGTCCTTTGGGATTGTAAGCATCGCGTGATGCCCAGGGTGTAATCTCGGAGTGTTACATGGACCCACTAAGCTTTATACTTTCTTAGGCTTATTCAATTTATGACTTTAGTTTTCTACTATGATAGGTTCATATTTTATTTTCTTCCTTTAACTTCTATTTGATTTGAATTAGAGTTTTTATACCCCCACCTGATTATATGCCTTTGAATTTATCTATTGGTTGCTATGTGCCTTGGAGTAAATTTCATGTTATGTAGTTACCTCCATAGATGATTTTTTTAGTAGTGGATGGAGTGGTTCAACATCGATTTTTTCTAAGGGGTATCATTTAGGCTAAATTCCCTTTAATTTGGCATATTAGCCTTCTTACGGCCCTAGATTGGTACTTGTTATTGATTTTCATCTGGTACCGCCAATAGGTTATACTGATGTTGCTAATGTTATTTTTATTATTTTCATTGTTTAGATATTAATTGCTCCATACTTGATAGATGATAGAACTAGCATTATCTAGTTAGAATTCCCTTTCTTGCAATTCTCGTTCATTGGACTAGGTGGCTAGATTGGCTGTATGGTTTGTTCTCTTTTAGTTAAGGTAAGGTTGGTCATTTTTCTCTTATATTGGTGAGGTTAGATTGGTAGTTTAGTGGGCTATGAAAGTTAAGGTAAGTTGTCCTTCTATGGTTCTATTATGGTTCTAGTGTTGGCGATTTGGTTATATTTCTCATTTTTGAGTTTGAGATTTTAGGACTTACTTTTTGTAGTTGGGATTCTAGTATTTCCTATATTCTTCTATAGCCCATTTATAAGGTTTACATATTTAGGATCCATTTTCTTAATTCAGCTAGTTCTTTTTTTGGCAGTGGTCTTAATGTTGATGTTGAAAAGCCTTAGATTTGCCTTTTTGGTTTGGTGGGTTTGTCTCCTTGTGATAGTATTGTTCTTAATATTGGTGAGGAGTTAGATACTCTATTCTTTTTTTGATCTGGTTCTTGGTCCAGTTGAGTTAAGGGTGATTGAAATGGGTGATCCTTTTCCATAATAGTGTCTTAAGTTGGTTAACGGGGACTTTGTTATCTTGATTCAGTTAGTTCATTATTTGATAATGGTCTTCACCTTGGCATTGATGTTGAGATAGGTACTCTATTCTTATGTGATGTTATCTATAGTTTAATTGGGTTAAAGTTGTTGTACATGGGAGGATTCAAAAATTTCTTCTTTTGGTAATTTTTCAACCTAATATGACTTTTTAGAGTGCTTCTCCTTGGTGATATGTTCTTATAGGTATTTATTGTCATAGATCGAACAATGGATTGGCCAAATTTAGGCTATGCTTTGATATTTTATATCATCCAGTAGAGATGGGGTTGAATACTTGTGTCCTTAGCCAGTGGTTTTCCCGAGTTGTGATTTTGGTCTTCAACAATATTTTGGGTTTAGCTCTAGCAAAAACTAGTGGGGATAGGCCTAATTTTTTTATAGTAAGGTTGTTTTCGGTATTTGGACTTAGTTCAAAGTTAATGGCTTATGTTTTGGATTTTGTATCTTTTGATTGACAACTTTGAAGTTATGCTAGAATTTGGAACTTTAATGCTTTTTAGCTTTGGTATTGAAATTTAAACTATTATTTGTAGAGTTTGGTTGTAGCCTCCATTTCCTACTTTGTATCAGTTGAGGTTTTGCTTATAGGCTAGATAAGCATACTTTTTACCTACCTATTTGGTCTTCTTCAGTTAGGATAGGTTATGGTTGATAGATGCTCGAATGATAGTCCGTTAATTCTTAGTTTTCGTCAAAATTTTGGATTGTCTTCTCCACAAAAAAAGTCTGCTTGACATAATCTTAGCATAGTTTCACCCATAGTTGGTGGGGGCATCCTGGAGTAGAACATTCAGCTTCATGAGTTGGTGCTTTGGACTCCTGACTACCAGTTTCAAGGGTCATTCAGACTAGTTTTAGCCTTGTTAGGAGATCACAAGCTTTGAACATCTCCACTTTTGTGTCCAGGTAACGCTTATGGGCTTATTCTTATGCTTGCTATTATGGATCTTCAGCGGATTTTCTCCAAACTTTCGAGGATAGGGTGCTAAATTTGTAAGGATAGGACTTAGATGGTATTTTTCATGGTTTGGAGTAGATAGCGTGTTTTGAAAGGTAATGAAGGATCATATTTTGATAATGAAGTTGTTTTGAGATTAATGACTTAGATTGGCTTTATCTTGGCTAAGTTTCTACTTTGGTGTGCTTTCTTTTGGGGTGATATTAGTGTACTACAATTTTTATTTCCGTGCATCATCCATTCTCGGTTCTGTTGGACACTAGTTATTTGTTTAGGTTTAGTTTTGGCTTTCTGCAAGGTGAAGTAAGGAAGTTTGTTGAAAAAAGGATATCGATTGAAAAATCCCTTGGAAGCATTGTTACTTCTTTAAGATTATCTAGGGAGTGTTACCTGGGCCTAGTACCTCATTCCTTTGAGCTTTCGTGCTCTTTCTACCCATTGACTTTGGTGGATGAAAGTCCTTTTAGTAGTGGATATTGTAATGACCTCCTAGGTTATTTCCTTATTTTTTCTACATTTATGGAATTTTGATCCCTCCTACAATGGCTACAGGTCATTTATGACTTGTCGGACCTATATGTTCAGTTATCATATAATTCATTTAGGTTTTAGACTTATTTCCCAATTTTAGAGCTATCATTGTTAAGGATTTGATCTTGGACCAAAAATCCTAGTAAACAACATTGGATGATAATTCAGACAAGATTATCAGCTCTGAAATAATAATTTTAGGATAGGGGGATCCTTGGTTTAGGTTTCAAGGCCTTCAGACTAATTTTGGGCTATTAAGTAATTCTACAAAATAGGGAACTCTAAGTGTAGGTCTCACATTTAGTCAAAATGATCTTCGATGAAAATTTTGATGGTTCCATTGAAACTGGAATGTCAAAAGTTTTTCTATGCACATGGGGTTCCAAATGAATCCCAAGTATCTAGTCGGAGTCCATTTGGACATAGAAAACTCTGATACCTCAAGTTGATGGTGTAGCGGCTCAAGCGACCAAATGACTTCTTAAGTTGCAGTTGCATTAGCAACAATGAGATAAATTAATGCCCTTGCCTGTTTGGCTTAGTGTCAACCTAGTAGGCTTTAGCAGATGTCACTTTTGCTGCAAGGATACCGCTTAGTAATACTTGTTTTCTTTGACTGACTACTTAAGAGGATATGTGCTTCTTAAAGGAAGTTGCTTAAGCGACCACGTAACCTCTTTAATAGAACCTGGGGTGATAAATCCTCCCCCTTCATAATCAAATTTCCCATTTATTTCTCAACCATTTCCCCCCATTTTTGAGATCTTGGGGCAAGGGAAGTATGGGGAATCATCCATTAAAGCTAAGATAATTTCAACCAACACTCCTTGGTTATTTCCCATTAGTTTCCTCGTCAACTCCATCCTTATTAAATATAAATTCATAGAAATTAGGTCTTAAAACCCTTAGGCTTTAGGGGATGATTTGGGCCCCGATTTATGCTCAATTTGTACTAAACTTTGAGCACACATTCCTTGTCTTTAGAGGGACCTCATGGCATATTTAATTGGGTTTTATTTATAGGCCCCATAGGCTCATTCTTGACCCTAATTTTTCCCTACCTTTTATATTGCAATATAGGCTCTATTTTTGTAATACCTTCTACTTTTTTCCTAGCTTGAAATCATCCCAAGAATGTTAGAATCTTTCTCTGAAAGATGAATCCACTTTTGTACACATGAAATTTTTTTATTTTTCACTTTTTATCACTTGAAAAATTGAATAAGCTTTCCAACGATACTAATTACGTCCAAATCTGGTATCAGAGTAAAAAGTTATAGATGTTTTAGTAAGAGCTGCCAAAATCGCCCAAGTGCGACAGCCAGGTTGATGAACCGTCCCCTTGACCGTAGTAGCCAAGGTAGTGAGGCAACTTCTAGATAAGGTCCGACAGATAGGTTGACGGACCATCGAACTTATGATGGACCATCGCCCAACCCGTCACTACTTAGGTAGTGAGTCCCTATCCTGGTCCACCTACGACGGTCGAAATGACAAACCATCGATCTAGTGATGGACCATCGCATGAGCCATTGCAGGTTCTGTTCAGTTATTTTTACGTCATTTTTAAATGGGCTTTTTGGTCTTTTACCACTCATTTATATACCTAGTAATATCTGACCAAGGCTCCTAAATTCATTATTCTTCCACAACATTAAAATTTGGGTTTTCTCCCTAAGAGAAATCCTTAAGCAAAAATATCCAAATCTTTTTCAAGAACTAAGAGATTCAAATTCTTCAAGTTCAAGAACATCAAGAAACTCACTACCAGGTATGCATAGTGTTCATTCATGGATTCATTTCATCCATGAAGCCCAAGAATCTCTTTTCAAAGTTAAAGTGTATGGATTTCTTTAAGAATTTCATGTTGGGTTTGCTTTTGTTCATGTTGATAATGACCAATTAAATTCTAATCCATGTTGGGTGATCAATTTTATGTGGAATTGATTATTATCGGTGTAGATTTATGTGAACCTAAGATTAAACACTTGAATGATGAAATTAGAGTTGAATCATGATGTTTATTTGTTGTATAATGTTTTTTACATTTACTATGCTTACCATGTGTTTGATTAAATGCCTATGTAAAGGAGAAGTGCCCAACTAGTATGATATTATGCAATCATCATGTATGTACAAGTTTATGCATATCACATGCTTGATTAAATGTCTCAATAAATGAATTATGGATTTTGATGTTGGTCATGTATTCAAGAAAGTCATGTTTTGTCAGTTTCTTTCCATCGAGACCTGGGTGTACTTGTACCCGACAATTTAGCTATGTGCTTAGAGCCAGTGTTATGTTTTCACGATATCCTCAGTCAAGCCTTGTTCAGTAGAATTTAGTTTGTCATGTGACTAAGGAAAACTTAGTAAAACTCCGAAATCCCAATAATCACAGAAAGCCCAGTAATACAGAAATCTAAGAAATATTTCATCAGTCAATAGAACTTAATGAACTCAGTCCAGTTCAGTTCAGTAATTCATGTACAGTTTTTATTCAAATGGGAGTAGAAATTATCATCGAGTGAACCTAAGGATGGGAACACATACTGTCAGATGAGGGTGTGATTCTTAGAAGTCATCCTTGCATTCCAGAACTATGTAGCCAGCATAGGTTGAGACATCAATACTGTCAGATGAGGGTTGATGAGGTGGATAAGCACTTTCAGATGAGGTTCCCACCGTTATCTTTTGGGAACACTTCAGATGAGCGTTACTCATAGCTTTTTCTTATCGGTGACGCGGTATTGACACCCTTCCAATTGGGGTTACAGATTAGACCCCCAACTCAGCTATAATGTGTTATTTGGGGTATGTCGATTAGATAACTACTTCTCATAATTTCTTCTATAAAAATTAGGACTATCAGATACATTTCTGCTATAGAAATTAGGACTGTCAGATACAGTCATTCTGTCTCAGTAATAGAACTCAGATAGTTCTACAGAATTTAGGACTGTCAGATACAGTCAACTCAGAACAGTATAAAACTCAGCTAGTTTCATCATATTCAGGACTGTCAGATACAGTCACTCATGTTATCAGTTATATCAGTCATCAAAACTTAGTTACCAGTCATATTAGTTATCAGCAAATTCATGTTATCATGATCTCAGTTATAGTTACTATGTATTCATGCATGTATTCTCATATTCATGTTAGTCAGTTAGTCAGTATTGTTCATACATATAAACCCCATGCATTCAGCCTACCTCACATGTATACCGGTACATTCAAAGTACTGACTCATTTGTGCTATGGTGTCTTATACCATAGTTCAAAGACATGAGCTCCAGAGCATCAGCAAATTCCAGTCTCAGCAGTCATAGTTAGTAGTGAGTCCACATCTTTTAAGGACATGATCATTACTATATTACCTAATTAATTTATTTATTACTTGGAGTTAGTTGGGGAAATGTCCCATCAACTCCTTATTCAGACACTTCAGTCATGATTTAGAGGCTTTTCAGACTACAGTATGCTCAGACAGTTTATTCAATTATTTTGGGTATTTCATACCCTATTAGGATTTTATATTTTTATCAAATATTATATCTCAGTGTTGAACCTTATGGCCTTTCAGTTCATGTATCTTCATTATACAATATATTATGCAGTATACAGGTACAAATATCATTAAAGGGTTAGTTTGTGATCCTTTGGGGTTATGAGCATCGTGTAGCATTTCGGGTACCAAATTTTGGGTGTTACAAACTTGGTATCAGAGCCTAAGGTTCAATAGTGTCCTAGAAAGTCTAAAAGAAGCATGTAGTAAAGTCTTGTACATGGGTGTATAGCGCTCCACATTTATGTGCAGGAGGCTATAAGATGTTTTAGGAATAATTTCCTTTATTTCAGTATCATGTTGTGCTAGTGGCCATAGTCTCAAGTCAATATCTCAGTCTAATCCATTTTTTCATTTCTTCTACAGAATATTCCTCCAAAAAGAATAAATGGGAATCAGTCAGCCCCTCAGCCCAAAGTACCTTTGGGTAAACATTTTTCTCTTCCAGAGTTGAGAGCTGCCTTCACTACTCTTGCCCAATCAGTTGCTGCTCAGAATGAATTATGAGCTGTCGTTCCAATCCAGTGGCCAATTTAGCTGCAGCCAAGATTTGGGACCTCACCTGAATGAATCCTCTATCTTTTCTCGGGTCTAAGTCAGATAAGGACCCTCAAAAATTCATCGATCATGTTCAGAAGGTTGCTGATGTTATGGGGGTATCAGATGTTAAGAGTGCTGAGCTAGTTGTATATCAGTTGCATATTATTTCTCACACATGGTATAAGCAGTGGAAGTTAGAAAGGCGAGAAGATGCAGGGCCTATTGAGTAGGAGAAATTTGTCACCGTATTCTTAGAGAGGTTCTTTCCCCTAGAGCTGAGAGAATCTAAGGTGCTAGAATTCATCCACCTCAGGCAAGGAAACATGATGGTGAAAGAGTATTCTCTTAAGTTTACTCAATTAGCCAGATATGCTCCTCATGTGGTTGCAGACAGCAGGGCCAAGATGAGTAAGTGGTCAACGTGTATAGGTCAGCGATGTTGAATAATAACATGACTCTAGCTAGGCTTATGACTCATGCTCAGAAGATAGAGGACCAAAAGATTAAGATGATGGAGATGAAGAATAAGAGAGAAAGAATAGGTAGTTATAACTTTGCTCAGCCCAAATTAGAAGGAGGAAACCGTTCTTAGTTTCGTCCTAAATCAACAATTCCAACTCTTTCTTCAGCTAGTGCTCTATCTTCAAAGTTAAGGGAAGGTAATAGAGATAGGTCACCAGGATCAAAGTCTCAGGGCAGTGTTAGTAAAGCCCGAACTAATCCCCTTAGTTAGACTTATGGTATGAACCAAAAGGGTGCTTACAGAACTGGTAACGATGTCTATTTTGGATGTGGAAAGCTAGGCCATAGTGTCAGAGACTGTCCCCAGTCAAGTTATCAGGGTCAGTAGAACCGTTCTTCAGCTCAGTGCGATCGCTCAAACCAGCAGGGTGCCACTACTAGTGGACAACGCCCAAACAGACTTTATGCTCTCCAGTCTCGGCAAGATCAGCAAAATTCTCTTGATGTGGTTACTAGTACATTATAGATCTTTCATGTTCATGCTTATACTTTATTAGATCTAGGATCTCCTTTGTATTTTGTTACTCCTTATATAGCAGTTGATTTTTGAGTCAGTCCCAAAATTCTAGCAGAGCCCTTCATAGTTTCTACCCCTGTGGGCAAAACTGTCATAGCTCAGTGAGTACATAGGAATTGCCCAATTATGATATCTCAAAAAGTCACTTTAGCAGACTCTAATTGTTTTGATGTCATTCTCGGCATGGATTGGCTTCATTCAAACTATCCAAAATCGACTGCAGAAACAGAATAGTTTAGTTTCAGTTTTTGAATAAACTGTCCTAGAGTGAAAGAGTAGTGTATCTGCTTTCAGAGGTCATCTTGTTTCCTACCTTTGGGCACGGAAAATGATATCTAAAGGATGTGTCTTATCATTTTGTTTGAGTTAAGAACAATATTTCCAAAACTCCCACTCTTGAATCAGTTTAGTAGTGAATGAATATTAAGATGTCTTTACCGAAGATCTTCTAGGAATTCCTCCCAAAAGGGAAATAGACTTTGGCATTAATCTTCTTCCAGATACTCATCCTATATCTATTCCTCCATACAGAATAGCACCAACAAAACTCAGAGAATGAAAGAGTAGTTGAAGGATCTCTTAGATAAGGGATTCATTAGACCTAGCGTGTCCTCGTGGAGTGCACCAGTTTTATTCGTGTGAAAGAAAGAAGGTTTTCTCAAGATGTTTATTGATTAACATCATCTCAATAAAGTCACGGTCAAGAACATGTATCCTCTTTCTAGAATCAATGACATGTTTGACCAACTTCAGGGTACCAGTTATTTCTCTAAGATAGACCTCAGATTTGGAGATCATCATCTCAGAGTCAAAGAATGTGATATTCTGAAAATAGCTTTTTGTACTCGGTATGGTCACTTCGAGTTTTTGGTTATGTTCTTCGGTATTACTAATGCCCAATAGTGTGTAGTGCATAGTGCATAGTGTGCGCTACTCTATTCATCTAGGGTCTACAAAGATGTATCGCTACATGCGGCAAATCTATTAGTGAAGTGGGATGAAGAGAGATGTTACAAAGTTTATAGCTAAGTGATCTATATATCATCAGGTTAAGATAGAGCATCAGAAGCCTAGTGGGTCCATGCAGGAGTTCAGTATTCCTACTTGGAAGTGGGAAGAAGTGAACATGGACTTTATGATGGGTTTGCCTCATACTCGCCGCCAACATGATTTAGTTTGGGTCATTATAGATAGGATGACCAAATCAGATCATTTTATTCAATTCCATACCTCCTATGCAGCCTAGGATTATGCCAAACACTACATCAGAGAGTTGGTCAGATTTCACGGTATTTCATTATTTGTTATCTCAGACAAAGGTACCTAGTTCACCTCTTATTTCTGGAAAGCGTTCCAAAAAGGTCAAGAAGAAAGGATTATTCAGACCCTAGAAGAAATGCTAAGGGTGTGTCCAATTGATTTCAAGGGTAGTTGGGATGACCAGTTGTCTTTGATTGAGTTTGCATAAAACAATAGCTATCATTACAATATTTGGATGGCTCTATTCAAAGATATCTATGGTAGGAGATGTAGATATCCATTTGGTTGGTTCAAAGTTAAAGAGGCCTCAGTTATAGGGCCAAAATTAGTATTCGATGCCTTAGAAAAAGTCCAGTTGATCAGAGAAAGACTCTAGGCTTCCCAGAGCCGACAGAAGTCTTATGCAGATGCTCGTAGAAAGGATCTCGAGTTCGAGATTAGTGACTATGTATATATAAAGATCTCTCCCATAAAGGGAGTGAAGATGTTTGGCAAGAAAGGAAAGCTCAGTCCCCGATATGTCAGTCCCTTCAAAATTCTCAGTCGCTTTGGCAAGGTAGATTATGAGCTCGAATTGCCTTCAGATCTAGCCTTAGTAAATCCAGTCTTCCATGTCACTTTGGTCAAGAAGTGCATAGGTAATCCAGCAGTTGTAGTCCCTATTCGGCGCATAGATGTTCAAAACAGCCTTTCTTATGAAGAGATTCCAGTCAAAATCCTAGACTGTCAGACTCGTAGACTAAGGAACAAAGAAGTCCCTCTAGTCAAAGTTATTTGGCAAAACCAGTCCATTGAAGGAGCTACTTGGAAAGCAGAAGCAGATATGTGAACCAAGTATCCTCACCTTTTCTCCAGCAACTCAGATCTAGCTCAAGGTAACAGTTCTCCTTAAGCTTTTCAGTTTCATGTTAAGACTTTAGTTACAAGCTTGGTATACAGTTTATGTTCAAAATTTCATCACAAACTTTGTATTAAATACCATTGCATATTCAATCATGCATTCATGTATCAGTTCAGTTATATAATTATGCATTAGACAGGCATTCTCATTGTGAGAACATTGGTTCATCAGAACTCTCATCCATGCATTTATGAATTAGTTACAGAAGCTTCAGATATGCATGCTCAGTCTGATATATTCAGTTATCAGTCATGTCAGTTATGTAATCATTTTTCAGTCATTCATGTTCAGCATGTTTGTCGGATTATCTTCTTCTTTCATTCTCAATCTCATTCTAGGACAAATGTTCTCAAGGGGGAGATATTATAATACCTCGTACTTTTTCCTAGCTTAAAATCATCCAAAGAATGTTAGAAGCTTTATTAAAAGATGAATCCACTTTTATACACATGGAATTTTCAAGATTTTCACTTTTTATCACGTGGGAAATTGAATAAGCTTTCCAATAATACGAATTTCATCCAAATTCGGTATCAGAGTAAAATTTTATGGATGTTTTACTTAGAGTTTCCAGAATTACCCAGGTGTGACGGCCAGGTTGATGGACCGTCGACCTAGTGATGGACCATCGCCTTGACCATCGCAGCTAAGGCAGTGAGGCAACCTTCTAGATAAGGTGCAATGGATAAGTTGACAGACCATCGAACTTGCGAAAGACTGTCGCCCAAGCCATCACTACTTAGGCAGTGAGTCCTTTTCCTGGTCCACCTTCGACGGTCTAAATGATGGACCGTCGATCCAGTGACGGACCGTCGCATGAGCCATCACAAGTTTCATTTAGTTATTTTAAAGTCATTTTCAAGGGTCCTTTTGGTATTTTACCACCCGTTTATATACCTACAAATATCCAACCAAGGATCCTAAATTCATTATTCTTCCACTACATTAAAATTAGGATTTTCTCCCAAAGAGCACTCCTTAAGCAACAAAATCCAAATATTCTCCAAGAACATCAAGAAACTCACTAATAGGTATGCATAGTATTCATTGATGGACTTTTTTTATTTATGAAGCCCAAGAATCTCTTTTTAAAGTTCAAGTGTATGGATTTCTGTATGAATTCATGTTGGGTTTGCTTTTGTTTATGTTCATAATAACCAATTGAATTCTAATCCATGTTGGGTGATCAATTTTATGTGGAATTGATTAGTATAGGTCTAGATTTATGTGAACCTATGATTAAACCCTTGGATGATGGAATAAGAGTTTGATGATGATGTTTATTTGTTGTGTAATGTTTTCTACATATACTATGCTTACCATGTGTTTGATTAAATGCCTATGTGAAGGACAAGTTCCCAACTAGTATGATATTATGCAATCCTCATGTATGTACAAGTTTATGCATGTAACATGTTTGATGAAATGCCTCAATAAATGAATTATGGATTGTGATGTTAGTCATGTATTTAAGAAATTCATGCTTTGTCAGTTTCTTTCCATGGAGTCCTGGGGGTACTTGTACCCGACAATTTAGCTGTGTACCAAGAGCCAGTGTCATGTTTCACGATATCCTTAGTCAAGCCATGTTTAGTAGAATTCAGTTAGTTATGGGACTCAGGAAACCTCAGTAAAACTTAGAAATCCCAGTAATCACAGAAAGCTCAGTAATATAGAAATCTGAGTAATATTCCATTAGTCAACGGACCTCAGTTAACTCAGTCCAGTTTAGTTCAATAACTCATGTATAGTGTCTATTCAAATGGGAGTAGAAATTAGCATCGAGTGAACCCAAAGATGGGTACACGCACTGTCAGATGAGGGTGTGATTCTTAGAAGTCATTCTTGTATTCCAGAAATATATAGCCAGCATAGGTTGAGACATCAACACTGTCAGATGAGGGCCCCACCATTCTCTTTTGGGGACACTGTCAGATTAGGGTCATTCATAGCTTATCCTTATCGGTAGCGCAGTATTGACATCCTTCATATTGGGGTTACAGATTAGACCCCAACTCAACTATAATGTGTTATTTAGGGCGTATCGGTGAGATAACTACTTCCCACAATTTCAGCTATAGAAATCAGGACTTCAGATACAGTCATTCATTCTCAGTAATAGAACTCAGATAGTTCTACAAAATTTAGGACTATAAGATATAGTCAGCTCAAAATAGTACAAAACTCAGCTAGTTCCATCAGATTCAGGACTATCAGATACAACCACTCATGCTATCAGTTGAATCAGTCATTAGAACTCAGTTAAAAGTCATGTTAGTTATCAGTAAATTCATGTTACCATGATGTTAGTGATAGTTACTATGTATTCATGCATGCATTCTCACGTTCATATTAGTCAGTTAGTCATTATTGTTCATGCATATGAACCCCAAGTATTTAGCCTACCTCAAATGCATACCAATACATTCAAAGTATTGACGCATTTATACTATGGTATCTTATACCATAGGTTCAGAGACACGAGCTCCAGAGAATCAGTAGATTTCAGTCTCAGCAGTCAGAGTTAGCAGTGAGTCCTTATCTTTTAAGGACATGATCATTACTTTACTACCTCATTAATTTATTTATTAGTTGGATTTAGTTTGGGACATGTCGCATCAACTCCTTATTCAGATAGTTCAGTCATGATTTAGAGGATTTTCAGACTACAGTATATTCAAACATTTTATTTCAGTTGTTTTAGTATTTCATACCTCACCCAGATGTTATATTTTTATCAGATATTATATCTTAGTATTGAACCTTATTGCTTTTCAGTTCATATTTCTGTATTATACAGTATATTATGCAGTATATAAGTATAGATATCAGTCATGGGTTGGTTTCTGATCTTTCAAGGTCATGAGCATCGTGTAGCATTTCGGGTACCAGATTTGGGGCAATACAATTTTACTCCTACTAATGTGTAGATTGTTATTAGATAGTGTGGCACTATTTCTTGAGCATGGAGAAAAGTCGAGCACTTTATGGATGATTCAAGAATTGTAGTTCGATTTTGAGGTGGGATTCAGTCTACTTTTTTTATGAGATGTTGTATATTATAGATTTCATGCTAGGTAAAAATGCTAGGTCATGTTTATGACTAGTATATTATGACCTAGCCTATTTAGGAAATTTGGGGTAGAAATCTGACCCGACCCTTAGGATGAACTACTTGTTATGGATTAGAATCCTTTTACCCTATGTTATAAGCATGTTAACCATAAATCGATATTAATAAACTTTTAGAGAAAGATTTACTATTTGAAATAGTGAATTAGATCATTGTTTTTAAGATTATAGTATACTATTATACTAGTAATATACTGTTGGGATCGAGGTTGTGGTTACGATACTAGTTGGGCTCCAGGTCAGTATTCTATTAATATAATGAATGTGACTCTAGTCTATATATGCTTAGAAACCTGTTGTTGTATTATTTTGATATTAGTGATAGCATGCATACTTTTAGGTCATTCATGCTCACTTAGTGTTACGATTCCAATCAAAACCATGATCTTTCTACAGTTTATTTAAAAGAAATTTATTCCCACTTTTTACTTTTAATAAAGATTCATTTATAATAGGAATCATACCACCTTACTTAATAATTTATGAGCCTTTGGAACTAAATATGATGTTTTAGAAATTAGACTGACATAGATTTTGGTCCATGGTTTATCCACTCTTTTACCTCTACTATTTACTTCGGTCGAGAAAGATTCCGACCCTTTCAACCTTATTATGTTTATTTAGTCCCAAAATTAATCTCGAACAATGGATTTATAGACTTATACTCCTTTAGTCACGGTTCGAGTCTTTGCACTATGTGTATATACATCTCTATGGTAGTGGATGAAGTAGATTGATGATGTGATTATAACAAATCCTGGATTATAACTAGTTAGTGTATATGAATATTTTTGAATCCACTACGGTCCCCTTCATTCATGAGCCATAGTGTCGGAGAAGAGAGGTCACTATAGGTCTTGCCTTTTCCAGCTATTGAGCTAGAGGAGCTGTATAAACTTGGTACATTACGACAATCGGATCAAATATAGTACTATGAATTTACCTTGCATTCATTCATTCATTCATATGAATTCCTTATAAGACGTATATGATTTGGTGCTTATATCTATCGGTCTTATAGGGGTTGCATAGGGATAGGTTTATAGGTGTCTATTTAGGTATTATTTGTCTGAACTAGCCAGATACATTATTTTTATTATTATGGTTAGTTCGTAGCAGGTTGACTATGGACTGGTACCCAAGTTAGAAAGTATGATTCATTTACCTTTCTTTTTATATGGTAAATAACATTATTGATAGTTATCTCATGGATTTACATTATGATTAAGGACCCTCATTATGGTAGTCTTAGCTTGCTTATTGGGTTATGACCCTCGAGGTTCTAGGATGGATCTCTTATGTTACTACCTTTATATATATATGTATATATATATATGTATGTATATATATAG
The DNA here is from genome assembly GCF_002878395.1 of Capsicum annuum. Classification (NCBI taxonomy): domain Eukaryota; kingdom Viridiplantae; phylum Streptophyta; class Magnoliopsida; order Solanales; family Solanaceae; genus Capsicum; species Capsicum annuum. The sequence goes on along the minus strand of NW_025826022.1, from coordinate 391,372 downwards.
CTATTTATCTTCCTGCATAGTTACTTGTAGTTTATATTCCCGCTTTGCATATTATTTATGAGTGCATTATCTTTGGAGCTCGGTATATCGATGCCTACTGAGTAACAAGTGTTTGGTACTCATACTATACTTTTGCATCCAACAAATCATATTATAAGTTCTCTGTATTGATGTGTGTATCATGCGGAGCAACTATGAATCAAAGATTTGGGGTGAGCTCTAGAGATGCAGAGTATGTCCACTCTCCCTCATACTGATCTGACTTAACACTATTTTGTATTTCAATTACAATTTTTACATATATATTTCTTCAGTATTTCAGTTTGTACTCTGATCATAATAGAATCCTTATACTAATTTCACTAGGTCTTAGGGTTGCTTTATATATATATTAGTCTCTTTATAATACTTATTTTGTTGTTTTCTTTAATGTCTTTGATTGTCCGTTATTTGCAGTTCTGGATCATGGATTGGCTTACCTACTGGTGGGTTATAGTAGGTGCCATCATGACCTGAGAAAATCATTTGTGACATAATTGTTGTAAGTATTTAAAAATGATGCAATTTATTATTAATCATGAGAATTTTCTTTTATACAACGAGGATGATGTCTTAAGCTTTGATGTCTTAGGGTTATGATAAGCAAAGAGTATATTCTAAGTCCATTAAATGATGTCTTCAAGACATGAAGATGGTTCCCTTAGATCATGATGCATTCGGAGTATGATAAACAAAAAGTAAATCCTTACACCATTTAATGATGTTTGTAGGCCACGAAAGTGATGCCTTTAGATTATGACACCTTCAGAGCATGATAAGCAAAAATTAAATTATTAGGCCATGAAATGATGTCCGTAGGCCATGCAGATGATTCCTTTAGACTATGACACCTTTGGAACATGAAAAGATAAAAGTAAACTCTTACGATAGCCATGGAATGTAGATTTCTGCAGATGCGCTACTCTATGGACTATTGTAGAATCATACAATGTAGTTTCTATCGATGCACTACGATGTGGAATCTTGTGAGAGCTATGCAATGTATACTATTGCAGAAGTCATGTAATGTAGTTTTGTTTATGCACTGCAATGTGGACTTTTGCAGGAGCCATGAAATGTTGACTCTTGTAGGATCCATGTAATATAGATACTACAGATGCGCTATGATGTGGACTCTTCAGGATCCATGAAATATTAACTCTTATGGGATCCATGCAATGTTGATACTACGAATACACTACAATGAGGAATCTTGAGGGATCCATGCAATCTTGACTCTTGCAGAAGCTATGCAATAAGCATTTCTATGGATTCACTACAATAGGGACACTTGCGTGAGTCATGCAATGTAGACTCTTGTGGGAGCCATGCAATGTAGATTTCTATGGAGGTGCTGTGATGTGGACTCTTGCGGGAGTTATTCAATATAGACTTTTGTGGGAGCCATGCACTGTAGATCCTTATCGATGCACTATGACATGGACTCTTGTGAGAGCCATGTCATGTTGACTCTTATGGGAGCCATACAATGTAGATTTTGTGGATGAACTGTGATGTGTAATATTTTGGGAGACATGCAATATAGACTCTATTGAGGCATTTAATGTTGATGAGGAAATAAAGTAGCTTAGCCTCTTTCTCATGTTGGAGTGTAGTTTGGGATTTTTTGGCTGATGATCATTCAGGCATTTCAAGATAGATACTGCATTTGTACCTGTTGTTTTTGCGCTTAAAGAAGATCTTGGTACTAAGTTGGTACTTGAAGCTGATGGTATGAACAAGTAAATAATTAGATGATATTTAATAGATGCACATAGAATATTTAAAGACATTAATTTAAGAAATTAATATGATTGAATATTTGAAAAGTTTTTTTTTTGAAGATTTTAAGATATTTAGTTTGAAACATTTAAGAATTTGAAAGACTGTAAAAATCATTTGATTAACTCCAAAAATACCCTAATTTTCACCTTTATGACAATATGGGAAGGTCAAAGAAAGAGAGAATATAAGATTTGATAGAAAAAATATTTGAATAATGAAGATTTATTTGCACTTTTAAACACGAGGATGTTTTTTTTTTAAAAAAGGAGGATTGCATCCTTATAAAAAATTATCTATGTATCTTATTGAAACAAGAATCAAGTTAGATGCAGTTTGAAATTTGAGATATAAAGAAATTTGAATGGTAGTTGAAGACATAGTAAGAGTTGTATGACAATTTAAATAAGGATAGTAAACACATAACACATAATGGTTAATGCATGCATGACTTAGAGTTTTCTAAAATTTAGGTAGATATAGACCGAGGGATTCTTATTCGAGAAGGCTTGTCGCCTCCTAAAGTAAAACTATCCACACCAACACATCTTAGTTAACTCTCTATAATAATTTTTTTAAAAAGAATTTGGAGAAGTACGAAGGCACAACATTCAAGAATAGTGTATAGTGTGTGAAAGTGGGAGGTTCCCAAGTCAGGAAAATATGAATGAAATGTCAATTTATATAAAGCAAGAACAAGCAACATATAATGCAAAGTACTAACACAATGAGCAATTAAGAAAAAATAAATATTTAATAAAATGATAAAGAGTAATACATAAATAAAGAGGGTGAGTAAGAAGTCATAAGATACCTTAAATAAATAAAGCATAACTAAAGAGGATTAATTAAGAAGTAATAATGTAAATAATAAAACATATAAGAGATAAGGAAACAGGTTTTTGATGAAAAGGAAAATAAGAAAATAGATAACTACTAATTGTAAGACAGAACCTACAAAAAAAATTCAAATTCAAACAAGAGAGATATAGAGGAAATATGGAAAAGGATTATTCAGAGGAAAAATAAGTTAAGAAAGAAACCAATACGAGAAATAATTAGTCAAGAAGAAAAATAGATAAAGAAAGAAATAATAGAAATAAGGAAAGATACATACATTAAGTTTAAAGAAGTAATAAATTAGATATATTGATGTCTCATAATGCACATAAGTTATGAAAGTTTTTTTTTTTTTGGAATTATGAAATCCCTTAAGAACATAGGGTAAAGCTTTTCTTAACAAGACATTCTCAGCTTTGGGATGCAAATTCTTTAGTAAATAAATAATCGTCTATAATCTAGGAATAAGAGTGGTTTCTTGACATGGTTTCCTTAGGACAACTTAAGAATGAAATAGCTCGCGACTATCACTGTACTATTGATCGATTGATTTATGAGATATTTTTCATAAGATATTTTAAAAAAATGAACGACCGTGAAACCACACAATCACTATTAAAAAATAAAATAGGTTCCAAGTGGAGGAAGATATGAGTGAGATGTCAGTTATAGAAAGCAGTAACACATAACACATAATGAAAGCAGTGACACATTGAACAATATAAGAAAAATAAGAAAAATAAATAATTGTACGATTAAAGAGATATTTAGAAAATAAGAAATAACGCATAACAAGCAAAAGGGAAATAGAGAAATGAATGTATATGAAAATATAGACACTAATTAGGGAAATAAATAAAGAGAAAAGGAAGGAAATTAACATGCAATAATGTAAATTGCCATGTCAAAATAAGTATTCAAAGAAAAAATAAAGGAAAAAGGAATAAGGCAATCATCAAAAGGACGAACATCAAAAAATAAAGTGCATACAAATAAAAATCTCACATAACACACAAATTCGTAGTTATTAGAATGTAAGTATCTTCAGCAGAGTCGCTATGTTGTTGCATCCTATTTTTTCCTCAAAAAAGTGAATTCAACCTGATAACTCTTTTAAGGAATGATTTAAAAGAGAATAATCGCCACCTAACGAATTCAGATGCGTTAAGAAATCATTCTAAATTAATTACAAATTATGAAATTAGTCTACATCATTAGAAATCAGGTAATATTTCAATTTCTTCAATAAAAGATGTTAAGCACCTCTCGAGATCCATAAATGTGTGTCTAGATCGAATTCATATACTATGCAAAAAATTTATGTCACAAGCAAAAGATTAATTGATTTTAACAAATTAATAGTATATAGATATTTTAACATGAATCTTGTAATCTAATAAGTACAAATCTAGGTGAGAAATGTAATTAGACATGATTCTCAGTCAATAAGTAAGATTTTTTGTTATTCTGAACAAATAAGAGTTTAAACATATAAGCAATTATGATGGTATAATGAGTAAGTGATGTAATCGTTAAAAATTATAAACAAAGTAGCAGTTTACAAAGTGTGAGTAGATTCAATATAAATAAAAGAAGAAAGTAGAATATTAGTTATGAAACTAAATAAATATAGGAAGATTTGTATTACATTAAAGATATATAACTACTATCATGAATGCCAAGAATTTTCACATAAAATTAAATTTGTATGTAACTAAATAATAGTACAAATTAAACCCAGTTAATCAAATAAATCATGAATATATAGTAAGTAAACAAGATCGTAACATAAAGGGATGGAGACGTACCTATTTACTTCCGGCATAATAGTTTAGAAAGATAGAACTTTTATGACTCACAAATGATAAATAAAGAGTACCTTAACTTGAGTAATTAGTGGAGGCAAAAATAAGGTAATCTTCATTTTTTTGATATGTGATATTTTTTAGATTTGTATTGTTAGAACAAACTAGAGGTCTATAGACCAATAATATAAACTTAAATAGAGGAAATGATAAAGTACAAAATTTAAAAACTTGTTAGAAAATCATATGTCACCTTGATTTTAGTGATGAATAAAACATAAGGATTTTATAAAATAAATAAATGAATCAATAATTCACAAAGTTAAAGTTAAAAGAGAGGAGAGAAGAGGGGGGGGGGGGGGGGGGGTCAAGATAATGACAAGGCTAAAAATGGGAACAATGCAATGTTGCTCCCTTCATTTTATTTTTTATGATCAAATCTCTTAAACTCCTAAAGAAAAGACGAAAATAAATCCAAAAAAAATCTTATTCAGGAGTATTAAATAAAATATTTTAATATTTCAAAGTAATATGAAGCTAAAAATATATATGTATAATATATAGATTATATAAAACTTTATCGACATTAGTATAATTATAAAAGTTGTCGAGTCCTTGAAATTTTTAATAGGGTGACATATTAAATAAGAAAAAAAGGAGTAACAAGGGGCTTTATATTTTATTAAAGTTATGTGTACGCTTCATAAAAGAAGTTATTAGTAGCATGTCTTATTTGTCACCATTTTCCAAATGTATTTGACCTCTGATGGGTTGACAATTCCATTTGAACTTTACTCAAGAGACTGAAAGGGGATCTGACACGTATGCTATTTGTTCCTCTTGCGACCAAAAAGTAGCTAATGATTCAGTAGCACAAGAAATTACACTACTGAAAACTGATTTTGGGTTACCTGCAAAGCAGTTTTTAGTAGCAAGTTCTAAGAAAGTAAATGCATTAGGAGCCCAAGGTTCAACTTTCGAAGCTTATGAGTCAGAGTTAGAGGAGGAAGTAAAATATCCGGATCTTCAGTTGGCGGGTATTTGATCCAAAGGGCAAGCAAAATAAGGTGAGAACTATTACGGTAGATACAGAGCCCGTAGTAGAGATCCTGATGGTGACTGGAAGAAAAATGATGACTATATAGATGAGGGAGTCAGGTACATTCCACTAGGCAGTCGGGATAAAAAATCTAGAATGGAGGCGATGCTAACCAAGCTAGTCAAGGGTCAAGAAAATTAAGAGAAAAATCTTAAGGAGATTAAATCAAACATTACCTAGAAGGTTGAATCTCATGCCACTGCTATCGAGTAGTTGGAGCACCAGTTCAGGCAGATGTCAGTAATACTAAACTAGAGGTAGCCAGGTACCCTTCCAAGGAACACTGTTGTAAATTTGAAAAATGATGGTCATGTTCTTGCTATTACCATAAGGAGTGGTATAGCTACTTTGAATCCGCCATTACCTTTTGTGAAAGCACTAAGACATGATGAAAATGTTGTTAATAAGACACCTATTGTAGAGTGAGAAAGGGAAACAAGTGGTAATGGTAAAGTTGGTAAGGCCAAAGGCAAGGGTCAGGTTGTAGAGCCGGAAATAAGATAAAATCCACGACCATCGCCACCTTTCCTTAGAGACTGATGTAAAAGAGAGAGGAAAGAAAGTTCAAATGATTTATTAAGATGCTAAAAGAGTTGAGATTTAACATGCCTCTTTTTGAGGAGTCAAAGCATATGCCTGTATATACCAGCTTTATGAAGCAATTGGTTACAAAGTAGAAAGGGACTACTTTTGAGGATGTTGGTAGATTGCACCACTGTAGTGGATTCCCGATTAAGTATCTGGCCTAAAAAATAGTGATCCTAGAGAATTCATTATACTGTTAGTTTATCCTAGTTCTCGAGAACCTTATGTGACAGAGGAGCAAACATACATTTGGAGTTGCTGGTTGTATTAAAGTAATTGGGCTTGAGAACTTTTGAACCAACTACAATACTGCTGTTGATGGGCGATCTACTGTGAGGAGACCTGTGGTCATTTCTTTTGATGTTATTGTGAGAGTCGACGACTTTATTTTCTGACCGACTTTGTCATTCTGGACTTTGAGGTTGATGCTGAGATGCCCATCATATTCGGAAGACCATTTATGGCCACAGGTAGAGAAATGGTTGATGTGAAGAAGGATAGCTAAAGTTCAGAGTCAATGGTGAGGAGTTCAATTTCAACTTTCAAAAAACAATAAAGCAACCAATCGATATGATGGTTATGTCGGTGATAGATTTTATTGATGACCCAGGAAAGTATTCCTATGGGTATCTTGATGAGTTATGAGTAATGAAGGTACCTACATCATGCTATGATGTTAAACCAAGCGTTGCATGTGAGGTAACCCATGGGTTTTTTGGTAAATTTTGAGTAACCAACTTAGCCACGTTGTGCCGCGATGTTAAATCAGGCACTAGGTGGGAGGCAATCCACTATTTAGTGTTCATTTTTGTTTGTTTTGTTTTTGTAGGTACATATCTTGAGTTAATGCCAAGAACATGGTAAGGATTGCTAAATACATCTTCTTTCAGGTAAGGGGACTTAGAGATGAACTCATTAAGGTCATAAGTCCTACATAGGACAGATAAGTTGTGCTTATCTTGAAAAGATGGAATTTTGGGAGTTTTTGGAGAATTTCTAGACTTTAAACTTACAATAATGCTTACAGGTTCATAAATACAATTTATGACCTTGTAAGTAGCAAAATAAGGGTCAAAACACAAAGTTTGGTTAGCAAGGAAAATGGTTAACTTTTTAGGTCCCATATAAGGGGTTAACATACAAAACGTATTTTTGACATATGGACCGTATGTTGACTCCATAAGTAGGGCACATGTGGGCCCAAATTTTGTTTATAATTTAGGGCCCACCAATGCTTAATTAAATTCTAAGTCAACCCTATGCTATTTAATCACTATTTGCTCATTTTTTAAATATCAAACTCTCAAAATTCCTCTTTAATCTTAAAAACTCAAAATCCCTCTCAAAATTCAAAACTACCCACATTCACAAACCTAAGCAAAGGAAAAATTGAGACTTATTTGCAGTACCAACCTATCCCAAAGTGCTAAATACAAGTTTAATCTTGGGTTTTGCTTTATCTCTTCATAGTTCACTGCCGGATTCTATAAGAAAAGGTAACTTTCTCGGCTCCTAACAGCAGTGTCCTAAGATAAATGTTAAACAAGCAAGTTGATATGTTTATTTTCATGGAAAATATATAGAAACAATCATACTTGTCTGTAGGATGCTTGAAGTAGCCTAAAATCTTGAGGTGGGGCTTTGTTCTTCAATTAAACGGATGTTGAACTTGAACGCCCTAAACGGATGTTGAACTTGAACAAGTAGAGGAATACCCAATGTTAGGCATGTTAGTTTCCATTAAAATAATGATTCACGGTATATGTGTGCACACCGGATATGTTGGGATTGCGAATAAGTTATAGGGGTGCAAAAATTGAGGAAAAACTCAACATTTTTGAATTTTGAGTTTTTCTTCAACTTTTGCAATCCCTCATTATTTGTTGGACACTAACACTTGGTTTTTTAGGCACATATGGCTCCTAAGGATTCTAAGAAGAAGGTCGTAGCTTCTAGGAAATAGGTTAACTCTTCTGAGAGCAGTAGCTCAGAGGAGGAATACACACTTGTCCAGACCAGAGCTGCACCAGCCAAAGTGTCCCTGACCATAGAACAGGGCCTTTGACTAGGGAAAAGTAATGGGTAGTTGCTGAGGCTATTGTTATGGACAACATGGGTGTACCAATTGCAAAAAAGTAATAGTAAGGCAAGAGGCCATCTTTTACTCGATCTATGATACAGGCTGGGGCTATTGCACTCCTAGGCAGGCCAAGGATGAAGAAGGCCAGGACATAATCCCCACATTCTCCTAGTCTAATGAGGGAGATGATAATGATGATGAGGAGGAAAATTTTGACTCAGTACCAGTAACAGATACATGAGACCCTCAGTTTGAGTTAGCAGCAATAGTACCGCAGTCGAAGGAGGGTATAGACCAGGCTTTCTTCTAGGGGCCATCTTCTGATTCACAGGCACTAACTTAGCAGAGTCGGACTTTTGACCCCACACACATCTCAGAGAAGCATATTATTGAAATGAACCTAAGGTGGTGTGTAGAGGGCATTTGAAATATACTCGAGCGGGACAAAAGTGTTTTGAGAGACAACAGCCGGACAAAGAGGGTCATTTATGAGGTTAGATAGATTGATTTATCTGGGTTGGATGTAGAACCATAACTGCGGGTAGGTGCACATGACCTGCCCTAGGGCCTTATTGTAATAGGCGTCCTATGTTTGACTAGGACTGGAGACCACCCTCGCTACCTAATCCAACCTCCAACTACCTGCCCTAAGTTGGCTGAATTTTGAGCATGTAACAAGGTAGTTAAACCAAATAACATTAACAAAAAATCAAAGTGCCCATACCGAGTATGCAAAGACATCTTAGGGATATCCGCTTCCCTAATCTTTAGCTGATGGTACTCAGATCGAAGATATATCTTAGAAAAGAACTTGGAACCTTACAACTTATTAAATAGATCATCTATCCTTGGAAAAGGATACTTGTTCTTGACCATCACCTTGTTAAGATGCCTATTGTCAATGAACATCCGAAAGGAACCATCCTTCTTGCACAAAAACAACACTGGTGCACCCCAATGAGATACACTAGGACAAAAAACCCATTATCCATAAGATACTTAAGTTGCTCCTTGAGTTCTCTTAACTCAGCCGGAACTATTCTATATGGAGGAATAGAAATTGGATTAGTGTCCAAAACCAAGTCAACACCAAACTCTATTTCCCTATCCAAAGGATCACTAGGAAGATCATTCGAAAAGACCTTTGAAAACTTATTAACCACTAGAACTGACTGAAACAAAGGATCTTTTGATTTAGAATCTTTAACCCTATCCCAGTGATAAAGACAACCTTTAGAGATTAACCACTAAGGTCTAAGAAAACTAATAAATCACCACTATAAGATAAAGAAACACCCTCTAATTCTAGAACCGATTCACCAGGGAACGTAAAGATAACCCTAAGGGTATGACCATCCAAGGACGCCTAACAAAAGTGTAACTAGTCCATACCCAGAATGACATCGAAATGTACCATATCCAACTCAAATAAATCCCCCAAGGTTATCTTTCCCCCAACATATACCACATACCCCCTACAGACTCTCTTAGTAACAACCTAGTCACTTATCGGGGTGGAAATAGAAAAAGAATTCGAAATAATTTCTGGATCAAAACCAAAGAATGCAGCCACATAGGAAGTCATATAGGAGAGAGTTGACCCCAAATCAAGCAAATAATGTATGTCATGACAGAAAAGTTGTATCATACCAGTAATGACATTATGTGATGCCTCAGATTTCTGTCGAAACACCAAAACATACAACTTATTCTAACTAACACTAGAACTAGGAGTAGTAATAAAAGTAGATGCCACAACACCAAGTGTAGGACCATAAAATAAAGCCATAAGAATCTTACTCGCCCCCGTAGAATCCTTATTAATCAGACAATCCCTGAGCCGATGGCCTGCCTGGCTACACATGAAGCATTTGCCCCTTTCTTTATCACAATAAACCTGATGAGGAAGACCACAGAACTGATAAGGAAGCCATAAAAACTTAACTGGCCTCCAATTGCATGGGATTGGGCACTCTTCACCCAAAAATTATCACCACCATAATGATGCCTGTCACCCGACTAGTAAGAAGCACTAGCAGAAGAGTAGGGACCCGAACTCCCCAACTTTTTTTTCTGCCACTTGCCACCATCTCGACCACCCTGAGACTGAGTACCCCTCTAGTCAAAAAACCTGCTCCTCTTCTCTTGCCTATCTCTAAACTCTGCCTGCTTCTTTTTCTCATTCTCTACCTACTGCATATGAACTTAGAGATATTCATATCCTTAATTAGCAAGGCAGTCTTGCTCTAAAAAATAAAATCCCAATTCAACCTAAAAGAGAACTTTCTAATTCTAGCCCACATGCCAGCCACCAAATTAGGAGCATACCTTGACAACTGGTGAAACTTCAAGGCATATTCCTTGATAGAAATTCTCCCCTGCTTGATGTTCACAGACTCCTTTATCTTTGATTCCCTTAACTCTTGGGGAAAGAAATTATCCAAAAATCACTAGAGAAGGCATCCCATAAGGATGACTCCTCAATATCTTCTCTATCCCTATCCCACTCTTTTTATCACTGATATGGAACCTCATTGAGCTGGTAAGTACCAAAGTTTACCCCCTCCACATTGGTAGGCTGCATTACCTAAAATATATTTTTTATTTCATCTAAAAAGACATGTGGATCCTCCTCTACCTTCAATGCAAAAAAGTGGGAGGACTTATCTTCATATATTAGCCAACCCTTATGGCCTCAACAGACAAAGCACCAGACACATTCCACTCAGCCTAAGCAATAACCAATTTAGTAATAGCATAAATAGACTGATAAAATTCAATATTAGTCAACTTGCTTTGAGAAGAAATAGTAGCAACTGGTGGAACTCCAAAACTATTAGGGATAGGAATGTGAGATCGAAGATGAACCCTAGAAGTAGGATGCACCCCTTCAGTATTAACCCCAGATAGGATGGAAAATTTTCTTATGTTTCAGATATACGAGGCATGATTTGAATAATAAAAAAACAAGGATTAGAGAAGATTTTGAGGCAGGGACTCCAATCTTGAAAATATAATAGAAGAAAGTTAAATATTCCAAATATGAGTGTGGCACACTACACATTCCTAAAAGAGACGCTAATCTACAAGAATTTGTGAATTTCCAATTGACCATGAGCCTAGGCTATGATACAAACTTGACATGACTTGTCCTGGGGCCTTGTCGTGATAGGCATCCCAAGTTCGGCCAGGATTGGAGACCACCCCAGTTACCCAACCCAACCTCCTATCTCCTGCCCTGAGTAGGATGAATTTTGAGCATGTAACAAGATAATGTAACATCTAACATAATGACTTGAGATAAGATCACAATCGTGATCGACCCAATTGAGTCTATCCATCCCATACCAATAATCTGACCATACCAAACCATACCAAACTATACCAAAATAAGAACCATAAAGCAGGCCAAAACCAAATATATTCCAAGACATGATATAATTAATACCAAAATAAAATAGAATGGAACAACCAACAATATCATCTAATGATGTTAGCCCACCGACTTATTCCAATGTCAAGGCTAACATGTATACCATTATTGCCCATTCCAACCCACAGAAGTACCGCAAAGCCTCTAACTAAAAGAGTAATGAAATTTGGCCGGGACATGCCCCCAACTATAGCCAAAACCAATATCCAAAATAAATCTAAAATGTATTCATAACATGAAATGGAGCCTTCTAAAAGGATAGAAGCTCACCACTTCATTCCAAATGCTGATCCTAAGTCAATCACTATGTAGGAGGAGTAGAACAGTTGATTTCTGCATAGCGTGGGTGTATAACCACCAGTAGACAAGGTTAGCAAGTGACCTCTAGCATAATATCAGGGTAAGGACAAAATAATGCCATTTATAAAACAACGTAAAACTATCCATATGCACATAACCATACAAGCATATATATATATATACATATATATATGTATGTATATATATGTTGGAAAAGGGTCAAAAATACCCTTCGTTTATCTATTGGGTCAAAAATACCCTTCCATCCACCTTTTTAGGTCAAATATACCCTTATAACTAACAAAATTTTTTAAACCATAGTTAGAAATTCTATTAAACACGTGGAACCTTTCTATTGGTTATAAATTAAATTAATTAAAATATTAAAATAAATTTGAATTCAATTAAAATGCCGACCTATGGAGAGTTTGCGTGGTGCTATTGGCAATATTTGAAAGACTGTTGATTCAGTACTGAGATAGTTTCTACATAGATTATTTGGAACATCTATGGATCTATATATTTTTTTTTTATTATAATTTGGTTAAATTCGTATAAGAAGTAATTAATCATACAGAGGAATATTGGATTCCGTTGTTGCTAGTAGTTAGATAGTTTCTATATTGATCATTTGAGTATCTATAGATCCTTTTGTTTTGGATTATAATCTGGTATAAATTTGTGTAAGTACTAGATCATATAGAGTAATAGATTCCTTTTGTTGCTAGTCTTGTACACATACACAATGTTTGGACTCTGGATTAAGTGATGGATTCTTTTATGATGGTTCAAGTTTGCAATAGCTACATTATATTTTTAGACAATCAACATAGTAGTAAACTTGCAGCTCTATAAAAGAGATGACAGAGCTGGCAAAGCTTCTATACTCTAGTTAATCCTGATTGAGCTCATTGATTTTTTAGATGAACTGAGCACGAGCTCAATTACTAAATGAGTTGATCTTCTGCTGCTTGGTTCTACTTGTGTGTTTTTTAAGAGCAAGCTTATTTTTATTTTTTCTTTTATTTCTTCGCATATAAGTCTTCTTGAAGCATGCTGCTTTGGCTTCAGCAATACTGATGTTTAGCCTCCATTATGTTGGATCTTTCCTCTATTTACCTCCATTATGTTAGACGTTGTTGGCCAAAAGTCAAACCCACTTTGATAGCTATCATTTCCCTCCATATCTATCAAACTGAATATTAAGTTTTCTATTTCAACAGTTGGCCCCCAAATCAAATTTAGAAGACTAAATTTCACAAAAGTTATTTGCTTTGGTTGGATAGATAACTCTCCATGGGTCGGGCATTTTAATTAAATCTGAATTTAATTTAATATTTTAATTAATTTAATTTACAACCAATAGAAAGGTGCCACATGTTTAATAGAATTTCTAATTATGGTTTAAATTTTTTTTGTTAGTTATAAGGGTATATTTGACCCAAAAAGGTGGACGGAAGGGTATCTTTGGCCCAATAGATAAACGAATGGTATTCTTGACCCTTTTCCAATACTTAAAGGCTATTTTTGACCCTTTTCCGTATATATATATATATATATATATATATATATATATTACCACATTAGGAAAAGGGACCAGGTTTAACATATCTTTAAAACACTTACTTGGGCTGTGTAGCTTTGCCATCCTAAACCACCCAAAGCCTATATGGGTTTAGCTCCTCCTGTCAAAAAGGCCCTAGTGTGTGTAGCTGTATGACCATGGAAGATACCCTTGGGATGACTAGTACATCCCCAAAATATAGTGTGACATCATACACATGCTCACAGAGACTAACTTTATATCGACAAATATGAGTTTCCAATTTTGGTCCCTCGGGACTTCACCTTCCGCTGTTTCTCTACATATCCTACCATTATTGCCAAATTAAAACCACTTTCTAAATAACCAAACCATTATTCATTTATTAACCAATGCCATTGATATTGGTATTATCATACCAACCCTTACTTGCAAGTATTATCTATAACCAACAATTTATAGGTTTAAGGGGATTTTTAAGTGACCTTCCATTTACCATATTAAACCACTTGGAAGACTTCCATGTTCCCCACAAGCATAACCATTTAGACTTTTACCATTCCTAGCTATTTAAACTATGCACAATTCCTTTACCAAGTTTTAAAATATGCAAGAGGTCCATTAAAATAGCCAATGCAATGAACATATCTTTATAAGTATTTTGTCAAACATATTAGGGGCATAATATGACCAAAACCAATTCCAATTATCATTAAACCATTACCATGTAATCCAACTATCCAAAACCAACATTAATACAGATAAAAGCATAATTTAACCATGGGAAACCATTACCAACCATATAATATAAAAATCCCCAAATCATATTTGAAAACCAAAATAATACAATCAATGAAATCATGGAAACATTCATAAAACCATTACTTTAGATAATATTTAAAATAAGAGAAGAGAATATTCCTTAAACCAAGATGATGATAGAAAGAAATCACCAAGACAATCCCCAAATTGATCCTTTAGTTGAAACCTTAGATTTCCTTACCCAAAAGCTCTTGAGAGAATTTTAGAGTGTTTAAAAGTGTTTTCTACGTGTCAATGAATGAAATAATAGGGTAAATAACCTTCCAAGTAGGTTAGAACTCATGGGAACATATTAGGATTAGTGGAGAAATATTCAAAATACCTCGACTTAAGTTGCACCAAAATCCCTTCACTGTGATAGGATTGACCCACATGAGTTGTACACTCTGATATAATTGGTATCTTCTAATTATATCCTAGCCTCAACCCTTGGATCCAACACTGTCTAGCATACAACTCATCCAACCAAGTCGTATTGACATCTTACGATCTGTACCATTCATTCATACCCTTTGCAGATTTAAACCCAAGAATGATTTAGACACTGTCACTATATGATTCCTGGGTACGACAACTTATGTCTCATGGTGATCCCCTGGTACTCAAATCCAACCTAAGTAATAAATTCTAAGATTAATTTAAGGAACCAATAGAACTGTAACCACTAATACAACTCATACCCCTAAGTCGTACCTATTCTAGTAACCAAAATCCATCACACTAACTAACAGTGGTCAGTATATGACTGGATCATACTATCCATAACCCAACATACGGCTCATGCCCATGAGTCGTATTGAGTCCAGAGATCATAATTCCAGGAAATTTTCTACGGTACAAAAACTACGGTGTTTCACAGGTTTTGAGCGATATCATCTAGGGTGGATGACCACACCCCTAGGTACTTATAAACCGACATAGGTTCAAGAATTCTATATTTTTTACTAGACTACTATAATATTGACTACACCATGGAGGGCTGTTCTGAGGCATGATGAGTTTCCCCTGCTTGAGCAGAGACTAGTTAGAGGGGTTATGGTTTATATATGCATGAACAAATATAATAACAGACTGACTATCATGAGCGTAAGGGTACATATATAAGACATAAAAACTGACACTGATACTATGATAACATGATTACTAAATCTGAATATTGATAACATGACTACTGATAACTGATATAATTGATAACATGAGTAACTGTATCTGACAATCCTAAATCTAATGGAACTAGCTGAGTTTTGTATTGTATCTTAATTGACTATATCTGACAGTCCTAAAATCTGAAGAGCTATCTGAGTAATTGACTAATAGTGATACTAAAACTGTAAGAAGTAGTTATTTAATCAACATTCCTCAAATGACGCATTATAGCTAAATTGGGGTACAATCTATGCCCTGATTAAAAGGGTATTAATACCGCGCCACTGGTAAGGACAATGAGTAACCCTAATATAATATGTAACTCTAATGAGAATGGTGGGAACCCTTAGATAGTAGGTTAAGCCACCTTATCTACCCTCATATAGTAGGCTGATATCTCAACCTATGGTGGCTACATAGTTCTGGAATGCAAGGATTGCTTCTAAGAATCACACCCTCATATAACAGGTGAGTTCCCATCCTTGGGTTCACTCATTGCTAATTTCTACACCCATATGAATAGACACTGAACATGATTTACTGAAAAAAACATGGACTGAGTTACTGAATTCTTTTGACTGATAGAATACTACCAATATCTGACAACTGACTGAGTTCATGAGATCATGGAGATTTCCTGAGTCATAAGACTTCATCATAAGACTTTTTGAAGTCTAAGGATCATAGCTTGATTGAGAGTATCATAAAAACATAACGTGGCTCTAGGCACACAACTAATAATTTGGGTACAACTACCCCCAGGACTCGATAGGAGGAAACTGAGAAAGCATGACTTGCTTGAATATATAATAATCACCATAATGAATTTACTTAAGCATTTCTTCAAACATCTGATAGGAATAAGCTTGTACATACATGGGATTTCATGACAACATGCTAGTTAGGCACTTTTTCTTCATTTAGGCATTAAATCAAACATATAGTAGGTATGGTACATGTAAACATCATTGTACAACTATTAAACATCATGGTCACTTTCTAATTTCATTATTCAAGGGTTTAGTCATAGGTTTTCATGAATCTATGTCTTTAATAATTAAACCCACATAGAAATTATCACCCAACATGGAGTAAAATTCAATTACTCATTTATCAACGTGAACAAGAACAATCCAATCTTGAAAGCATAAAGAAAATCCATATTTTGAAGTTGTAAAAGGGATTCTTGGACTCCATGGATGAAAGGAGTCCATGAATGAACACTATGCATACTTGGGTTAAGATTTTTGATGTTCTTGAAGTTGAAGATTTGGAAATCCCTTAGTTCTTGAAGAAAATTAGATTTTGTTCTTGGAGATTAATATTAGAGAGAAACCCTAATATTGGTTGTGAAGTAATAATGAAGCAAATGGCTAAAATTGCTTATCATTGGGTATATATATAGGTGGGTGGTAAATGACTAAAATACCCCTGTTAAGTGACTTAAAAAAACTGAACAGGACCTATGACGGTGGGTGCGATGGTCCGTAGATGGGTTGACGGTCTGTCACTTCTAGGAAGAATGAGGTCTCAGTATTTTGGCTTTGATGGCTTGGGCTATGGTCTATCGCAGGTTTGACGGTCCGTTAACCTGACCATCGCACCTTATCCAGAAGGTGGCCTCACTGTTTCCCTTACGATGGCCTGAGCGATGGTCCGTCACTAGTTCGATGGTCCATTTACCTAGGCCATCACTCCTAGGCAGAAGGTAGTTCTCACTACCTTGCTGCGACGGTCCATTGCTGGTTCAACGATCCGTTGGCCTCACCATCGCATTTGGGCGATTTTACTGCCTTCTGTATTTTGGCCATAACTTTCTCCTCTGATGTCGTATTTTGACAAAATTGGTATCATTGGAAAGCTAATTCAATTTTCCACGTGATAAAAAGTAAAAATCTTAAAAATACCACGTGTACAAAAGTGAATTTATCTTTCAAGTAAAGCTTCTAACATTCTTGAGACGATTTCAAGCTTGGAAAAAGTATGGGGTATTGCATAAAAATAATGTCAAAAGTGTATAAAGTGTGTAAACTATAGTAAAAGAGTTAAAAAATTATAAAACCGTACAGGAGTATTTATAGATTCAAAATAAACCTATCGTAAATAGCACATGAAAGATGGGTCGGCCTAAGCTCATGATTCATGGGTTGAATCATGGGTTAAACCCATGAGTCGCGCTAAGAAATTATGGAGATCAAAGTCCATCTTCAACGGTGCAGAATCTTTAACCTAAGAGGAAACTTATAAGTCATAGGTTGTACTTATGCCTCTTAGGTAGGCTAGAGGAAATCAGAATCAATTATCTATCTTAATAACTCAACCCACATGGCTACTCATGACTCATAGTTATTATCCACATGTCAATGATTGACTCATGGGTATCCTTTTCAACAAATATTTATCCATTATTCTCATTCATTGCTCCGAACCTTGTTTTCCAACAAAATCTACACAAAAGCACATCATATGTAATAAGAATACCTATGTTCGTGCATGATTTTCTTGTTTTAAGAACCAAAAGTTCCATGAAACCATCGAACATTAACACCCTCAACTTAGAACATTTTTATGTCTTCAGGAAACAAACACATAATGAATAAACATGATGATTAACTAAAGAAACCTAAGGCTCCTACGATAGTCAACTCATTTTACCTCAAATTTCTTACCCTCTCATATTCAAAACTTTTAAACCTCTTTCTGTATCAATGCAGCACAACAACATGAGATGAAAGAAATCAAGCAGTGGTATAAAATTAACAACAAACGACCAAGCATGTATGCAATTAACACAAACCAGAAAGATAAACAATTAATAATTCAACCAATGTACCCTTACAACAATGAAGTACCAACTCTCACAATATCATTATGCATATAAATACAAGGAATATATCAAATCACTAACACTCATAATATTGTTCAAACAATGTTCATGAAAAACCATAGGGTTGTCCTTATTTTATATACGTTAAGTTCTCTGGATAGTTCTAATATGATCATTAAAGGAATTTTCTCAATTTTTAATGTAGGCTTAGGGGTAGGTATGGTACATAAGGGAAATAGTGGATCACCCTCTTTGACACTACACTTATGGTTCCACCATTGAACTATGTTTCTTTTATTCTTACTTTTTCTCCTTTATTACTATTTGAATTTGGCGTGGTTTCCTTCATTCTTTGCATATATAATTATATATTTTTATTATTTTCATTTTTATTCCACACCCAACCCTACTATCCTTTATTTTATTCTACACTTTTCTTCATCTCATCTTCACCTATGCACCCCTATGATAGTTATCCTTAACTTAGACGATTTGACTGAGTTAGAGGTACACAGTGTTTAAGGAGGGACCAGGGTTAAATCATGATCATTATAACTAAATTAGAAAGATGAAAAGGTTAAAATAAGAAAATAGGTAAATTTAGGCTCAAATTAGTATCAAAGACTACTTATTCTCATTTGGTCGATTTTTTATGCTAAGAGTAGACTTACTCAAACATGGCCTATGATCATGTCATAACTAACCACCCTATAGCCTGGAAAGACTAATCAAGTAGCTTTTGGATTAAATTTACAAAGTGAACTAGTTAATTCCTCACACACATATGGTGTAGGGTAACATTATCAACTACTGCCCATCTATTTCATACAATGCTTAAGTGGTGATTATTTTATCATTAATACTAATACCATAACAAGAATCAATAATGGTCACAATAAATATATGCTCATAAAACATAGTTCACAAAAATTTTAGGAGGGGTATCATTTTTAAACATAAGAAATTAGATTGCACTAAGGTTCCTAATTTTTCTTCTATTTACACAAAATAACATATCAAAATTACAAACTATAACATCCTCCAAATTTGGAGAAATTAATTTTTGTCCCTCTCATGTTTGAAACATCAATTTTTGACATAAATTCTGTTTAGATATGCGGTTGGGATGTCTTAGAAGAGTTTTAGAATTTTTGAATGGGGTTCGAGGTGGTTTTTTACCACGGAGGCAATGATACTCCATGATATCCCCGTGTCATAGAGGATAATCTCTGTCATAGAATGCATAACATAATGGGTAATCTCTGTAATAAGATCTATGAAACTGAGGATAATCTCTGCATTAGGGTCCATAGCTCGGAGGTTAGCCTTCACGATAAGGTCTTTGCCATGCCCCAATGTAAAATCCATGCATTTTTTTAATTTTATTGGGATGACGAGTATTGGAGTATCTTCACCTCTGTACGACCCTTAAGTGTTACATAGCCTACTCTTTTAAATTTTAAGTGATTAGAAATCCTTAATTACACTCCCAAACTCAAAAACCCTAAGAGAGCCTAGGGAATTCATCGTACATTAATCTTTTGGGTTCTAAGTTCTAAATTACTTTAAAATTCTCATGTGTCTAAGGCATACACCTCTTTCCCTATACTTTTATTTTATTAATGATGATAAAATTTATTTATTATTCATGATTTTTAATGTTAGGTTTTGAACTATGGATTGAAGGTTTTGGATATAAATTGTTTGAATCTTTTTCCATGGTTTCTATTCACTTATAATGTATTAATTGTTGGTTTATACACTCACTGGGGTGCATGAGAATGGTGAATGAATTTTAGGGTAGAATGGATTCCCCAAATAATTGCTTTTTGTATAGAAATTTATAATAACCTCAACCCACTAGCATAATTGGTTTTGGAATATGAATTATTATTTGGCTTTACTTATTTCTTTAAAATTAATGCATTAAATAAGTGGAAAAATGGTTAAAGAGGGTTTGAAAACCTTGTACGGTGAAATGGTAGACCCCCAAGTGGATTTCAATAATGAAGTCGGGGGTACGAAGGAATCCCCAAAAGGATTGTCTAATGATATGATTTCAAGCTATAGTCTGTATGATGATACCACTTAATGATGACTTAATAATTGAATCTTGGAATCATTGTTTGAGTTATGTGTTAAATATTTTAATATGGGCTTAAAAAGGGTTGTGTAGAAAAGCCGTAAAGGTGGATGTCCAGAGGGGACTCATAACGTTAGTTTTGATGACCCTGTGTATAAGTCACACTTGATATATTTTAGGATGCCTAGTTTCCTAGATGGAATTATCCCTCCCTTGGGTTTTCTCCAATTCATGCGGCTAACACGCTCTAGGGCCCTTTTAGTAGGGGAAATTGAACCTAAATAAACCATGGGTGCCGGTTTATGACGGCCAATCTATACAGTCCAAGTTAAGGTTATAAGGTTCATGCGAAGATGATATCCTAAAGACTATCAAACACATGAAAATGACACTAAAATTCAAAAATCAGCAAGCATACAAAGTGAAAACAACACACTAGAAAGGGGATGAAGAAGAACATTGCATAAAAAGAAAAGATAGGTAGAAAGACCCATACTTCTATCAAATGAATAGAACAAGAAGGTATCACAAACCTTCAAACACACATCACCAATAGAAGCTCAAACCTTCCTCTCAGGTGGACCAAAGGACTCACACTTTCTCAATCACACCTTTCTTGCCAAATAACCCAATCCAAGTGAAAACCAATTTAAGGTTCAATTTCCAGTTTTCCTCTCTCAAGGAGAAGGAGAAGACTACAATCTAACACTAAGATTACAATGTAAAAATTCACTCAATTAATTATGTCAAAACTTGTGAAAATAGATGGCTACTTATTTATTTATACTATTACATAACAAATGTCAAAAATGCCCTTAATGAGGGCTAGGTAGAGGGCGCCTCTTGAGTGTTGAAATGTAGGGTATAAAGTCAACTTTTCCCTTCACTTAAGGAACTTCTTGAGTGTAATAACCCCTCCTTCTTTCTTCTCTTGACCAAGACTTCAGAATGCTCTAAAATGAGTCTTCAATTGCTTCCCAATTCTGAAGCTGGAACATTGGATAATGTCTTGTGCTCTTGTAACTACTTGTGATTGTATCATCCTATCTATCTTGAAAGGAATTTATCTTCAAATTAAAATCTTCCAAAACCAAAGATACAGCAAAACAAACACACAATCCTCTTGGTAGGAGGGTTAGCATTAGCACCACAATTATATCATTACTCCAAGGTGGTTTGCACTTAACATACATCCATGTATCCATGGTATTTGGAATGAAAAGCTTGGAATAAAGGATACAAATGACTTGAATGTCATCAACATCAAAGTAATTGAGCATGACCCGAAGCTACAATTTTCACATCTCAAAATTATTCCGGGGTCAAAGGGAAATTGTAAGCAAGGGTCTAGGCTGGGGTTAAGTATCCCCTACACAAGATTATCATGCCAAAGGTGTACATATTTAACATACAACCGGAATACCTATTTTTTGTCCATGAAACAATTAGTATATGCATCACAAAGGGTAGGGTTAAGGTAAACATCAAGGGAAAATAAGCACAAGCAAAACAATCCCTTCCCCACCCCACTAGTACACCGAGATCAAATAGATGAAGTGGCCAAGGGAATAATCCAAAGCTACTCATTCCATTTATTAGGGTATCGCACTCAACAAAATGATTTGTTCTTAAGGGAAGAGTATCACATAAGGATAAGGACCTACGGCTTAGTAGGCCTCCCTTAACAACATACATTTCATCATCCGCAATCTCTCCATAGACATGATGACCAACAACACAATTAATAGCAAGGTTCTTACCACACAAGAATTACAAGGGACCATATTCATTATCAAGTTCAACATTATAAACATCAACACTAACTTGAGGGTTTTCAATCCCACAATTCCCATATTCATGTAGTAAACTAGTTTTAAGAGTAAGTTGATCATTATTTACAACAAAAGAGTTATTAAAGAAGGAGGTATGCACTTTTAAACCCAAAACCACTTCACTAGACACTAAATCACAATATTTCGAGTTCAAAGAAGTGTTGAGTATAGAAAATTCACCTCGGGTAAGGCTTGGGCAGTCCACCTTTTTGGCTCTCTTGGTCAAGGGAGTCTCTAGTTCATTTCTCATGATTTCATGTGGAACTCCTTTTGGATCCTTCGTGAATATTATTTCATCTAGTACCTACACATAATAAGGATAAAAGCTAGGCAAAGTGCTATCTTTTTGGTTAGGAAGTAACAAAGGTTCTTTGTGGACAAGATCCACTATAAGGCATTTATTTTCCTTTCCAATATCACTACCTACAACTTCCCTTTCCTTTTACCTCTTTTCTTTTTATTCTTCCTGTGTCTCACCCTCAAATTGCTCTCTAACCTCATCACCCTCAGATCCTATCACCATTTATTCTCTTAGTTGAATGAAGTGGTTTCCATTTAGTGGATCTTGGGGAGGAGGCATTGGATTTGGTTGGTGATAGACTTGGATTTGTAGCATGGAATTTTGTGGAGTGTGGGGTCTTTGGTTTTGAGGGATTTGGACTTTTGGAGGCTTTGATGGACTTAGTCTATCAAATAGTCTATCAACCCCTGCTTTTATTTTAATCATGTCATCCCTTGTAGCATCCACATCACCCTTCATAGAATCTATGTTACTCCTTAAGGCATCATTATCACCCTCCATTTTTAGGGAAAAGGGCTAAAACCAAGCCATCAAGGCTCTAATAGCATCATTTCCCAAAGGTTGGGAAGTAGTACCTTTGGATTCCATGGAAATGTACCTAAAAAGAGCAAAAAAGAGCAAGCAAAATAACCTACGAAACGAGAAAACAAGTTAGTTCAAAAGCCTCACTTCACTTACAGTCAACCTTACCTCACACTTGGCCTCACAAGTGTTGGAGAATCAAAAGTACTTGGCAAGTTACTTTAGAGGTGAGAAGCTTTGGTCCATAATTGATCTTTGTTTGAAACGACTCAAATAAAGTGATACACAAACTTGAACCAACGAAATACTACGACTTTAAAATGAGAAAAGTACACAAAGACCGAAGACACAAAATAAACAAACTCTTGACTAATTACCAACCTAGTAGGTACTTACTAGTTTTCTAATTAGAGATAGAATTAGCTTAAAAGAAACTAGAATAAAAAATTAGAAACTAGGAAATCTACCTAAGAAGTTAATTTGTCCGTTGAGCTATGATGATGTGGCATTCAATGATTGGATGTTGAGTTTTCAAAATTTTTCACCCAAATTTTTCAAGTCTTGTCCTAGAACACCCTTGGAGAAGAAGAATTTTCGTTTGGAAGGGAAAATTGAAGGTTTGGAGTAGCTTAAAATCTTCAAAAACACCATATCCATGGAGGTTCTTAGCTCAAACTCAACCAAATCTTGTTCCCAGTGTAGATATAGACTCCCTAGGTGTCAAACAACAAGAATCTAATGCAAGAAACCAACAAAAAACAATAAAATTTAGTAGATCTAACCAACAACTTTCGGATCTACACAAACAACTCAAGACAACACCGATATTTTTTGAGATTTTTAGATTTTTTGACTCTTTTTAGTTGAGATTTTCTTAACAAGAACACTAAAAACAAGATTTTGGGATTTAGGAACAACCCTAACCAAGGATCTGATACCAAATGATAGCGTAAAGACTATCAAAGACACAAAAATGACACTAAGATGCAAAAATCAGCAAGCATACAAAGAGAAACAATAAACTAGAAAGGGGATGAAGAAGAAGATTGCATAAAAAGTTAAGATAGGTAGAAAGACCCTTACTTCTATCAAATGAATAGAACAAAAAGGTGTCTCAAACCTTCAAACACACCTCACCAATAGAATCGCAAACCTTCATCTTAGGTGTACCAAAGGACTCACACTTCCTCTATCACACCCTTCTGTCCACATAACCCAATGCAAGTGAAAACCAATTTCAATTGTATTCAAGGTTCAAATTTTGGTTTTCCTCTATTAAGGAGAAAAATACAATCTAATACTAAGATTTCAATCTAAAAAGTTACTCAATTCATTAGGTCAAAACTTATGAAATAGAAAACTACTTGTCTATTATACTATTACATAACAAATGTCAAAAATGCCCTTAATGAGGGCTAGGAAAAGGGTGCCTCATGAGTGTTGAAATGTAGGGTATAAAGTCAAATTTTTCCTTTACTTAAGGCACCTCATGAATGTAACAACCCCTCCTCCTTTATCCTCTTGAACAAGGCTTCCAAATGCTCCAAAAGGGATCTTTAATTTTATGTCAATTTCGAAGCTTGAACCTTGGACAATGTCTTGTGCTCTTGTAGCAACTTGTGATTGTATCATAAGCCCTATTCCCTTTCCAAGAATGTGAGATATATATATATATATGTATTTTATATGATATTACATATTAGTTTTAATGGTTTATGTGTTATAGTTCATGACAATATTTTATCTAATATCCCTGAGTTACATGCTAGCGTTCCAATCACTAATCATCTTCAGAATTTGTATCCCCACATGAGGAAGGGACTGAGCATACTTCTACTCCTCCTACACAGTGACTAGGTAATTAGGGGACAACTCATGAGTCAGACTAAAGTGGTGAGATTTTATCCTTTGAAATACCCCATTTCTTTGGGTTTCCATATGTATTGACTTTTTCTTTTGGATTTGATTTTGGCTATGGTCGTGGGCATTTATTGACTAGACTATCTTTGGTTTTGTTAGTTGCTTTATTGTATATCACTATATACATGGGTATTATGGTTGGTTATCGATATTAGTTATTGGTCGATTGTTGTTGGATAATTGTCTATCATAGATTCTTTGAGTTTTCTTATCATATCTTGTTTAATGTTGTAATTAATTCCACTATAAGGTGTACTTAATTCTATTGAATTAGGCTAAGGGGGTGGTTTTTGGTCCTCAGTGGACTTGAGATGTCCATCATGGCCAGTCCATAGTTTAGGTC
The DNA here is from genome assembly GCF_002878395.1 of Capsicum annuum. Taxonomy (NCBI): domain Eukaryota; kingdom Viridiplantae; phylum Streptophyta; class Magnoliopsida; order Solanales; family Solanaceae; genus Capsicum; species Capsicum annuum. Next base: position 366,070 of record NW_025826022.1, on the reverse strand, counting down.
ATGACAAAGCTAGTGTCAGAGCCTAGGGTCATGGTCAATTAGGAGTCCATAAAACCGTGTTAGGTAGTGTCTCTTTTATGGGTGCTTAGCGCGCCATACTTAAAAGGGAAAGACGATAAGGCATTTTATAATGTTTCCCTTCCTTGCTATCTTATTTTTGGGCTATAGAGTCTAAGGTATTGGATTCCTCTAACTCCCATTTATTCATCTTTTAGATTATGCATCCCAGATGATCTAAAGCTCATGGAAACTCATTCATCCCACCTGAGGACAATGTGGGCAGATCTCATCCATCTTATGAGGTACATACCTGATCTAGGTTCGGTGCTTGTAATTCCCCCTATGGAGTTCCTCCAATCTCTACTAATCCTTCTCCAATTGGTGCACTTATACTCAGCTACCTCAGGGAGGTATCACTAATGCTGAGTTCTACCAATCTATTCATCTATTGACCCATTTGGTGACATCTCAGTTACGTCAGAAGGGTTCTGCTGGTATTGCTAGTAGTTCATTTGAGGCCACTAGATTTGGCCAGTTTATGAGTTAAGCCCTCTAAATTTAACTATTACTAAGGTTAAAGAGGACCATTAAGGTCTTATAGATGAGATGGATAACATATTTTAGGTTATGCATGCTACTAATGTAGAGGGTGTGGAATTTATTGCTTATCAGTTGAAGGATGAGTACCAATGGTATGAATGGTGGGTGAAACTTAGGGGTGATGATACTGAGTCCACTTTGTGGGATAATTTCTCTAGTAGTTTTCTAGATTGCTTTTTTCCTTAGGAGTTGAGAGAGGTAAAAGTTGAGGAATTTGTGAATCTAAAGCAAGGCAGGATGAAAGTGAAGAAGAATGCATTGAAGTTTCACTAATTATCCTGTTATACTTCGAAATTGGTGTCCTTTGTGAGATCTTAGATGAGCAAATTTTCTTATGGATTGTCCCATAATTTTGTATTATAATGCAAGGTTGCTCTATTGAACAAGAATATGGATGTCTCTCAAATGGTGGTATATATGCAATAGGTTGAAGAGAAAAAGAAAAAGCAAGTATAGGTAGGAGAGAGGTAGAGTAACTAGTTTCAATAATCAAATCGGGGTGGAGGTCAGTAGTAGACTGGTAGAGATGGTGGGAAGTGGTCTAAAAAGAGGTAGGGCAATTATATTTCCTTTTTGATGGCTAGTGATTTTATCCAAAGTAGTCCGAAGATCGTTATCTTCAGATTGGTGATAGTTTTAGGGCATATGGTGCCCAATATCAGGCCAATGGGGCCGAGTCAGCTCCATCATATCTTTCTTACATGGTCGGTTGTATCATAGTTTCTAGGATGATGGGAGGAACTTGTGTTTTAATTATAGCCAGTCGGGACATATACTGAAGGATTTCCCTAGGGGAAAGGACGGTACAGGGGATAATAAGGTTCTAGTTTCCATGTCATTAACTCTTGCTCCAAGAGGTGACATTTCTAGTACTAGCACTGGTCGAAATCGTTTGTATCTCTTACTACCTGTTAGGAGTCTGAGGTATCTATCAATGTCGTCACTGGAATGTTAAAACTTTTCTCTCGTGATGTGTACTATTTACTTAATCGGGGGTCTACCCAATCTTATATGACCTCATTTGTGGTTATGTATTTTGGTTTTAATTCCAAATATATTTTGGACCTCTTTTCTATTTCTACCCTGATGGGTGACTTAGTGGTTGCTAGAACGATCTATAGGGGTTGTGTGGTATCTGTTGGTGGTAAGGAAACTATTGGGGATTTGATTAAATTATAAAAGTTAGATTTTGATGTCATTCTGGGGATAGATTAGTTGCATTCGTACTATGCCTCTTTAGACTGTCGGACTAATAAGGTCATTTTGAAATTACCTAATAAGTTGGTCATTGAAAGGTAAGAGAGTTCCATAGTGTCTAAGGGAAGGTTTATATCATATCTTAGAGCCGAGAAATTGATTTCCAAATGGTGTCTTTATTATTTGGTCTGGTTTAATGATTCTAACTTGGAGGGTCCTTCTTTATAATCTGTTCCTATGGTTAGTGAATTTCTTGAGGTTTTCCCTGATGATATTCCTAGTGCCCCTCTTTATAGGGAAATTGAGTTTGGGATTGATCATCTTCTGGACACTCATCCTATCTCTATCCCTCCTTATAGAATGGCTCCAACAAAGTTGAAGGAACTTAGGGAGCAGTTGAAAGATCTTCATGACATGGGTTTTATCCGTAATATTTTGTTTTTGTGGGGTGCTCCCGTTCCTTTCGTGCATAAGAATCATGGTTCTCCTTGAATGTGTATTGATTAGAATCACGTAAATAAGGTGATGGTGAATAATAAGTACCTTCTTCTAGGATTGATGACCTATTTAACAAACTTCAAGGTGCTAAGCATTTCTCTAATATTAACTTTCAGTCGGGTTATCATCGGTTAAAGATTAGGGATGATGATATCCCTAAGACTGCCTTCTGTGCCCGATATGGAAATTTTGAGTTCTTGGTCATGTTTTTTGGTTTGACCAATGCCCCGAAGACTTTCATGGATATCATGACTTAGGTATTCCATCAATTTTTGGATTTGTTCATGATTGTATTTTTAGATGATAGTTTGCTATGTTTAAAGAGTGAGGTGGATCATGCAAAATACCTTTGTATTGTCGTGGAGACCTTAAAGGATCAACGATTGTATGGTAGGATTTCAAAGTGTGAATTTTGTTTGAATGTTGTTACTTTTCTGGGTTATGTTGTTTCTAGTGAAAAGATTATGGGGGATCCATAGAAAGGTGCGATGTTTGAGACGCGGACTAGACCCATGAATCCAACTGATATTTAGAGCCTTTTGGGTTTAGATAGTTATGATAGGATGTTTGTTGCGATCTTCTTGTTAGTTGCCACACCTTTGACTAAGTTGACTTAGAAGAAGGTGAAGCTTCTGTGGATAGATGCTTGCGAGGGGAGTTTGGAGAAGCTAAGAGATAAATTGTCTTCTGCTTTGATTTTGACCCTTTCCAAGGGTAGTGATAGCTTCATGGTTTATTGTGATGCATACTGTGTTGGACTTTGTTTTGTGTTAATTCATCATAGTAAGGTAGTAGCATATGCTTCTAGGCAGTTGGAAGTTTATGAGAGGAATTATCCGACTCATGATTTTGAGTTGCTAGCTGTGGTGTTCGCATGGAATATTTGGAGACATTATCTATATAGGGTCCATGTTGAAATTTATTCAGATCATAAGATCTTGGAATATGTATTCACCCAGAAGTATTTGAATCTTAGGGAAAAGGACATGGCTTGAGTTGCTCAAGGTCTATGACATGAGTCGCATTATTCGGTTCATCTTGGTTCGATGAAGATGTATCATGACCTTAAGGAGATTTATTGGTGGAATAACATGAAGAGGGATGTGGATGATTTTGTGTCTAAGTGCATGGTTTGTCATGAAGTGAAGGTGAAGCACTTGAGGCCTGGTGAGTTGTATCAAGAAATTGAGTTACCTATGTGGAAATGGGAAATAATTAATATGAATTTTTTCACCGGTCTTCCGCGGTCTCAGAACCAGTTTGATTCTATTTTGATCATCATGGATAGGATGACTAAGTCTGCCCACTTTCTGCAAGTAAGGACTTACTATTCTGTTGAGGACTATGCAAGGTTTTTTATTCAGGAAATCATTAAGTTGAATGGTGCTCTAGTTTACATTATTTCAAATCGTGGTACTCGGTTCTTATCTTATATTTGGTGGTCATTTAAGCAAAGTTTGGGGACTAAGGTGTACCTTAGCACCACTTTTGTCATGATCCGAACCAGGGGTTGTGTTTACTTATATCTCAAGTCCCACGTGGACCGGATATCACCCCCTGCACCTAACAAAACAAAACACAACATCCCTTAATGTCGGATGAATTTCGATGATTTAACAACATAGCATGCAACAAGCTTTAAGAAAATCAAAACAAGTCTATAATCGACGATCGATGACCGGCCAGACAACAGACCAACACCCCCAAATATCTATAGTAATCCAAATAAATCATTCAAAAAAAATAACCAAAACCAGTCTTAGTCGAGACATATCCCCAACTCTGATAGATCACAATGAGAATGAAAATGATAATGTTAATGATAATGAAAGAAACTATCAACTCAAATCTAAGAATGAAAGCTAGTGAAATGCCTATTTCTTTTAGGGAATGAAAGCTCACCACTTCACCACAACACCACAAACCAATGAACTAAACCGATCTACCTAACTCTGCACAAGAAAAGTAAAAATGCTATGGTGCCCGTATCACGTAGGGATACCGTGTTCGAAGATGGTTAGTGGGGTAAATACTAGCATGTATATTAGGGATAAGGATAACATATTGCTATGATTAATAGTTCAAAATAATTAAAAACCAATGCACATAAGTAAATACATATACTTATAGATATATCATATGCCAGGATAGGGAACAAGGCTTAACATGCGCTTTAAAACCTTAGCCTGGAGTGTATAGCTCAACCATCATAACATGTACCTATGGGCTATATGTATCCAACATTCACACCTTAGCTAGGCCCTAGTGCATATCGTCGTATGAATTGGAGAATAATGTCATAATATGCATGGGGGACTCAAACCTCCCAATCATATACTTGGTGACTTAAACACCCGATAATATAATTATGGGATTAGGGATGAACGTACCTAATCAAGTAATAATAATGAAGAGGGACTCAAACCTACCTGGTCACTTTGACCCCCATGTCGGTAAATGCGGTTTTCAATTTCAGTCACTTGGACCTCCACTTTGATGACATAGCTTCACAACCCCCACTAAAGCCCAATTAAAATGCTTTTCATACAATCCCATTTGTTGAAACGTATTTCACATTAAGGAATACATTGGTAGTATCATTATACCAACTTAACTTGCAAGGTAACAACAACATGTCAAAACAACTACATCACATGGGGGAATTCACAACCCCCTTGGTTCAATTTTACAAATTTCCACATTTCTCATAATTAAAAACCAATTTCACAATATAGGGTTGGGGCCATAACCACTTCAAAAGTAACAAGTTTGGAAAAATCATGATTCCCTAGTTCATTCACCATACCTATGCAACCACAAGTTCCAAACCATAATCAAAGCATGATTAATTATATGTAAACCATGAGAAACATTGTTCAATCCATAAACATTTAAAACCTCCAACCCATGTTTCAAACCAATTATCAACATCTCATAAAAAATACTTTAAAACACTTTTAAAAAAATTAACAATGAGGGAAGAGTAACATGCCTGAAATAACAGGTTTTACGGAAGGAATTCAATCCTTAAGCCCGTGGATGACCTACTTCTTGGAAACTCTAAATATGACTTCTTAAGAGAATTTGAAAGAGTTTGAGAGTCTAATTATGTTGAGTTATGGTTAAGAATAGGGTCCCAAATAAGATTATAAGTCGTGGGTTGTCAGTGGGATAGGAGGTAAATGTCTAAAATACCCTAATTAAAAGTTTGAAAATAACCCATCGATCGCTATGGGTGACCTTATGAATCGTAGGGTCACCTTATGACTTGGACCATTCAATCGTAGCCAAACAAGAACCCTCCACCCTTGGGGTCTTCACTATGAACCTTACAACTAGTACCCTAAGTCTCCTAATGAAACACTACGACTCATAGGGTCAGGTTGTAGTCTTAATAGTTTTAATAGAAGCACTACACTGGACAAACTACCAAATATCTTCGTTATGACTCATTAGGAGTCTATACAACTCTTAAATATAGTCGTTATCAAGGTAGTAAGTTAGTCATATATTTTTGGGCTCATTACGACCAGGTATTATGACCCGTAAAGACACATTACGACTCATCAAGTAAGTCATAGTCAGTATAGTGATATTAAAATTTCAGAAATTTCAAGGTCCAAAAACCCAAGGCATTAATACTCCCTCCTTAGGATCATTCATCCTCCAATGATAGGACAAAAAAATATTAGCATGATTGGACTCCACATACCACTACTTTTACCTTTGACAAAGACAGAAAACAAAGATGCTAAAGAAATGAACATTTCCTTTAGTAAAATTAGAAAACAAAGATGTTAATGAATACACATACCTCAAGCACAATTATTCAAAATAGGAAACAGGAAAGGATACTTGGAATTCATGTCCTCCTCGGCTTCCCAAGTAGCTTCCTCAACCTTTTGTTTTCTCTCAAAGAACATTCGCCAAAGCCACATCCTTGGTCTTTAATCGATGGAATGGACGATCTAGAATCTCAACTGGGACCTCATCGTAGGATAAGGAATCCAAAATACCCAATTCCTCTAAAGGAACAACCGTCAAAGAATCACCCACACACTTTCTCAACATCAAAACTTGAAACACCGGATGAATGGAGATCGTACTAGAAGGCAACTCCAATTCAGAAGAGACACTACCAACCATTTTTAAAACCAAGTATAGACCAACATATTAGGGACTAAGCTTCCCTTTCTTACCAAACCACATCACTCCCTTCATGAGGGACACCTTTAAAAACAACCAATTACCAAAACCGAACTCCAACTCCCTTTGCCTCACATACACATAGGACTTTTGTTGAATTTAGGAGGCATTAAGTCTATCTCGATTCATCTTCACCTTCACTATGGCTTATTAAACCAAATTTAGACCAAATAACTTATTTACCCTAACCTCAAACCATCCAATAGGAGATCTACACCTCCTACCATACAAGGCCTTAAACAAAGAAATACCATTGCTTGGGTGATAAATATCTTTATAGGCAATTTCTATGAAAGACAAGTTGTCAAACCAATTACCACTATAATAAAAAAACACTAGACCGAAGCATATCTTTTAAAACTTGAATTGTCCTTTATTTTTTCCCATCCATCTATTGGTGGAAAGCAGTACTAAGGGCTACCTTAGTCCCTAAAACTCCCTGGAACAACCTCAAAAAGTGACACAAAAATTAGGCACCCTTATCAGATATGATGGTAACTGGAGTACTATACAAATTCATGAGGTCCTCAATGAACAACTTGGCATAATCCATAGAAGAGAAATTAGCCATCACTGACAAGAAGTGAGCAGACTTAGTCATTCTATCATGTAGTCATTCTATCCATGATGACCCAAAGCAAATCAAATTGTTGGTGAGACCATGGAAGACCCATAGTAAAATCTATAATAATTATCTCTAATTTCAACACCGTTAATTCAATCTCATCAGTCAACCTACCGGGCCTCAAGTGTTATACCTTTACTTGCTGACACACTATGCACTTAGATACGAAATTAGCAAAATCCCACTTCATATTATTCCAACAATAAATTTTCTGAAGATCATGATACATTTTCTTCAAAGAAGGATGATATGTATATCGCAATTCATGAACTTCGACCAAAATTCTTCCACAAAACCTATCAACATCGACAAAAAATAATATACCTTGGTACCTTAAGATACCTTCACAACCAATCTTAAAAATAATCACTTTCTGCCTACCTACATCATTCTTAATTTACATCAGAATAGGATCAAATACTTGATTCTTTTTTACTTCAGCACCAAGAGATGACCTTGCCACCTCTTGAAAAATCACACCACCATTCTCAAAATCTAGGAGATGAACTCCAAGATTAGCCAAATGGTAAATATCCTTCACCAGATCATTCTTATCCTCATCCACATGTGATAAACTTCCCATGGACAGCCTGCTAAGAGCATCAACAACCATGTTTGCTTTACTTGGATAATAGTAAAGACTCGTGTCTTAGTCCTTGATCAACTCAAGCCATCTCCTTTGTCTGAGATTCAATTCTTTCTAGGTGAACATGTATTGTAGGCTCTAATCATCAGAATAAATATAAACATGGAAACCATATAAATAATGCCACCAAATCTATAAATCAAACACCAAAGCTAATAATTTCTAATCATGGGCCGAATAATTCTTCTCAAGGACTTTTAACTGTTGGCAAACATAAGCAACCACCTTTCTATACAATATCAAGACACAACCTAGTCCCACCCTGGATGCATTGCAATAGACAATAACATCATCAATGCCCTCAGGTGGAGTCAAAACTAAAGTCAAATTCAAATTATCCTTAAGCTTCTCGATACAACCCTCACAAGCATTAGACCACAAGAATTTCACCTTCTTCAGAGTCAACTTACCCACTAGGGCAGTAATAGAAGAAAAACTCTCCACAGACCATCTAAAATAAAATAGCTTTGAATGTTGGATGGATTTGTGAGTCTAGTCCATTTCTTAACCACAAAAACCTTCTGTGGATCCACCATGACCCATATAAGTCATAACATTCAACAAAAACTCACACTTAGAGAAATTTGCATACAAATGCAGATCCTTTAGGGTCTACAACACAAGATGGAGGTGATTGACATAATTCTCTTTACTCTTAGAATACACCAAAATTTCATTAATAAATCAGAAGAAATTAAAAAACAGATAGAAAACTGAATTCATAAGGTCCATAAATGCTTGCAGGGCATTGGTCAAACAAAAGGACATCACTAAAAACTCAAAATTACAATATCGATTTTGGAAAGTAGTCTTAGGGATGTACACCTCTATAATCTTCAATTAATAGTACCCAGATCGAAGATCAATATTCATAATAAACTTATCACCCTAAATTTGATCGAATGGATCATCAATCCTCAGAAGGGGATGCATATTCTTCACAACTACATTATTCAATTTGTGATGATCAATACACATTCAAAAGGAATCATCCTTCTTATACACAAAGAGTATAGGATCACTCCATGGAGACACACTACGACAGATGAAACCCTTATTTAGGAGATATTTCAACTTCTTCTTTAGTTCCTTTAACTCAGCCGAAGCCATCCTACAAGGAAGGATAGAAATAAGACGTGTGCAGAAGAAGTTCGATCCTAAATTTAATTTTCCTATTACAAAAAATACTAGGAAGATTATTAGGAAACACCTCAAGAAATTTTCAGACCACGGGGATAGTCTGCAAGGAAGGACCTTAATATCTAGAATTCATAACATGCACTATGTGATAGAGGCACCCTTTAGAAACCAATTTCCAGGCTCTAAGATATGAAATAAACCTTCCCTTAGGCACTAGGAAACTGAAACTTTGATTCTAATAATTAAGAGAAGCATAGAATAAATACAACTAATCTATCCCTATATCATATTAAAGTCTAACATGTCCAACTCTATCAGATCTACCAAGGTCACTCTACCATAGATCAATACCATGTAACCTGTATAGACCCTTCTAGCCATAGTACAGTTACCCACTGAGGTGGACACGAAGAAGGGATCTAAATTACACTTAGGATCAAAACCAAAATGAATAGCCTCATAAGGGGTCACATAAGAAAGAGTAGAACTGAGATAAAAAAGACAATATACATCATGAGAGATGATTTTAAGCATATTAGTAACAACATCGAGGATGCCTCTGAATCCTAAATAGTAGCTATAGCAAATAGAAAGTTCCCTTCAACATCGAAGCCATAAGCAGATGTAGCAACTTTTGTAGTAAGAGTGGACAAAGTAGCCACAAAAATCTTATTTGTATCAGAAGCAACCTTAGAAGGACAATAAGTTGATAGATAACTAGTCTAACCATATTTAAAGTACTTATTTTTCCCTTCATCACATAAACCATGATGCACCTAACCACAAAATCTACTAGGAGGATATGATGGAGCTAATTTAGTCTAACTTTTCTAAAAAATAAGCTCTTGGATCTCTAATATCTCACAACTTTATTGTTGACCTCTACACTGATTCATATAGCAAAACTTCTTATTCTTTGTTTCTCTCATTGACTCTTGCTTTGTCTTTTTTTTCCCACTTATTGCATATAAATCACAAGTCTAGAACCCCCATATCCTTGTTCAATAAAGCAGCTATGCTCTCCAAGATCAACTCACAAGATAGCATAGAGAAAACCTTTCTTATTCTAGCCCTCATGTTAGACACTAGTTCTAGAGCATAACACGATAACTGATGAAACTTTAGGGCATAATCCTTTAAGGATATTATGCCTTACTTTAGATTTATAAATTACTTGGCCTTCGCCTCTCTTAACTCCTGGGGAATGAAGTGATTAAGGAAAGCACTAGAAAAATCATCCCATAAAGAAGACACATCTCCATTCCCCCTAGATTGGTCCAACTCCTCATACCATTAGTAAGCTATATCCTTCAACTGATAAGCAACGAACTTTACACCCTTCATATTAGTAGCATGCATTACACAAAAGATCTTTTCCATCTCATAAATGAAATTTTGAGAATCTTCTTTCACCTTAAAAATAGTTAAAATAGGAGGACTCAATCTCATGAATTGGCAAACCCTAGTGATCTCAGATGATGAAGCGATATAAGCAACAAACCCAGTCTAAGAGGTCGTAAATTGGGTATAGAAATAAATAGACTGGCATAACTCATCATTAGATACTCCAGCCAAGGGTGCCTGAGGAGGGATGTGGGAATTGGTGAAGCTTTCTCAGGGAAATCAGAAGTAGTGACCCTTGACTGAGTATGAGCTTTTGGAGTAGGACGAGCTCCATACACATTATCCTTAGACAAGACAAAAGAGTTTTTACGAATATCAAATCTTTTGGGAGGCATGATCCGAAAAGTGAACATATGAAAATTAGAGAAAATTCAAGACCATAGACTCTATAGCTTGAAATAGAATAATAAGAAAGGGAAGCATTCCTAAATTACTCATAGCCTCTCTATTATAAGTCTGGCATACTACACAACCATAAATAAGTCTCTACTTGACACGACGTTGTTGGATACCATTGACATTATATCTACGCTCTGATACCATCTTTGTTATGACTCAAACTAGGGCTTGGTCATAATGTGTATCTTTAGTCCTACATGGATCAAATATTACCCCTGCATCTAACCAAACAAAAAACAACATCCTATTATGTTAGATGTATTCCAAACATATAACAAAATAACATTCAACAAGCTTAAATAAAATAAAAACAAATCTATAATCGACGATTGATGGTCGACCAAAAAATAACCAAAACCACCCAATATCCATAGTAATCCAAACAAAGCCTTATAAACAAAAAACCAAAACCATTCTCTGTCAGGATATGTCCTCGACTCTGATAGATAACAATGAGAAAGAATATGATAATGTTAATGATAATGAAAGTAACTATCAACTCAAATCTAAGAATGAAAGTTAGTGAAATGCTTAAGCCTTTCAGGGAATGGAAGCTCACTACTTCACCATAATACCATAAACAAGTAAACCAAACTAGTTGACCTAACTCTATGTAGGAAAAGTAGAAGAAGCTTTGATGTCTGTATTTGATGGGGATACAACATCCGGAGAGGGTTAGTAGGGTGAATACTAGCATGTAACTTAGGGTTAAGGATAACATAATTCCATTAACAAAACTTCAAAATTAATAAAAATAAATAAGCATAACCAAATATATATACATACAGATATATCACATACCAGGATAGAGAACAAGACTTAACTTGCTCTTTAAAAATTTAGCCTGGGTTGTATTGCTTAACCATCATAACATTTACCCAAGAGCTATATGGGCCCTAAATCTCACCTTTTGGTTGGGGCCCAGTGCGTGTAGCTGCATGAAACTGAGAATAATCTCATATATATACACTAGTGACTCGAACCTCCCAATTATATACTAAAGTAACTTAAGCACCTGATTATGTAATAATGTGCAGAGGACTTAAACCACTCTAATAATGTAATAATAATGAGGGGGACTTGAACCTTACTAGTTATTTTCACCCCACATCGAGAAACGTTGTTTCCAATATCGGTAACTCAGACCTCCACTTTAATAACTCAACTACACAACCTCTATTAAAGCCTAATTAAAACGTTTATCACACAATTTCATTCATTAAACCATATTTCACATTAAGTCATATATTATTGGTATAATCATACGAACAACACTTTCATGGTAACAACAACATGCCAAAATAATTACATCACTTAGGGGAATTCACAACCCCCTTGGTTCAATTTAACAAATTCCCATGTTTCTCATAATTATAAACAAATTTCATAATTTGGGTTTGCATTCATAACCATTTCAAAAGGTACAAGTTTGGGAAAATCACAATACCCTAGTTTATTGTAATAACCCATATTAGTCTTAGCTCAGTTTAGCTCATAGTGCATGCATAAGAGGCTTAGAACCTGAAAATTTAGCTTAGTGTTAGGGACTTAGCTTTATGTTTGGCATCTTAACTTCAATGATTTTTAAATAGACCTTCCCGACCCCGAGATGCAAGTTTTTGAGTTAATTTATATTTAGGGGTGAAAGGAGAATATCTCTAGGAATTTTTGGATTTTTCGAAAGAGGATTGAGGTATATTTGGATTTCATTTCCAGAACCTTACCGCGATTGCATCGCATCACAGTGGGTATAGCTATGAGGGGTTCATCGCATCATAGTGATTCTCAATTTGGTCTTCCAGTTATGAATTTAAATCCAGAGGGGCAGTCTTGTCTTTTCCCATCGCCAATCTGTAAAAACAAGCGATTAAATTTCATTTTAAGGCATTATATGCCCATATTACTCAATTTCTCTATAAATTAAAATCCAACCCTTTCCCGAGTTCATAAATTTTAAGCATCTCCCCTTAAATAAAACCACTAAATTATGCTTCTTAGTCCAAGAACATTCAAGAAAAGTAACTCCTGTTTCAAGATTAAAGCTTTAAGGTATGTGTGATGTTCATCCAGGGACCCTTTTTACCCATGGAGTCCAAGAAACCATTTTTAAATTTTAAATCATGAAATTACATGTTTATAATGAAATATCTTCATGAAGCTTTTATGAATTTTGATTATTCATGATTTTTATTAGTGTTTTTCATTGAAAGTAGCCCTTACACATTTGAATGAATAAAATTCCATGTTAATTCCCAAATTTATGGTTTTAGTGTTATAATTATGTTATTACCACATGTTTCAGTCATTCCCATGCTTAAGTTCATGAATTTAAAGTGTTTGATGAAATGCCTAAATAATTGAAATTTGAACTATGATCCCTGTTATGTTCTTCAAAGCTTTCATGTGTCCATATTGTTAATTACATCAAGTGTTGGGTGTTATGCATACCGAAAACATAGCTGTTTACATATTTTATAGTATTTTTAGAATGGTTTCAGATAAACCATGAGACTTTCTATTTAGTTAGTATCATGTTCAATTATTGGCTCGATTAAGCTCAGTTTAGTGTAGTAGTCAGTGCTATTTAGTTAGGAGTAGAATTTAGCACTGAGTGAACCTAGGGATGAGGGATCACCTACCAATAGAGGGTGACCCTTAGTAGCAATCCCTTAGTTCTAGAACTATATAGCCAGCTTAGGTTAAAGATTTCAACCTGATAATTGAGGGTTGATAAAGTGTTTACCTGCTAGTTGAGATTAACATATATCAAATTAGAGCACCTGCCATATGAGGGTGACTCAGTGGATTCACACAACCATTGTTAGTACCCATAGTACCGTACTGACACCCTTCTAACTAGGATTATCGGATGGATCTTACTTACCACAAAGTAGGGCATGTCAGTTAGATGGTACCTCCCACAGTCTTAGTTTAGTATTCAACTATTTAGTATTTAGTTATCAGATATTAGTATTTCAATTTACAAACTATTTTACAATCATTATATATGCTTTGTCATGTATTCTGAAATTTTATAGTTGTCACATATTTATATTCCACAATCCCATACAATTTAGTCAGTCTTTACTTTATTAACATATACTCATGCATTTTATCCTAACATAATCTCATATACCAATACATTTAATATACTGACCGTATACTTTCTTTGCGCTATGATGTCTTAGATCATAAGTTCGAACGCTCAATTTCCCAACTGCAGTTAGACATCGCAACATGACTCACAACGGTATTGTTTAGTCCCCATCTTTTGGATATTTGATATTATATTTTAGTTATTCAGTAGTTTAGTATTATTCAGTCAGTTAGAGTTAGTTGGGGACTTATTCCATCAACTGGACAATCAGTTTGCTAGAGGCTTTTTTAGATATTCAGATAGTTAGTCAATTTATCAGTTGTTTTATTAGTCTTTTCAATATGCTCTTAGATACTCAGATATATAATTTATCAGTATTTTAGTATTCTTAAACCTTATGGCTGTATGAGTTGTTTTTGCATATGTTGATCGTTGTTAGTTTACTCAGTGCTCATAGTAGATACTATCTCATAGGTTAGCTTGTGGTCATTTGTGACCATAATCACCGTTATCACAACTAGGGGGTAGCCTTGGATTGTGAAAGAACTTGGTATCAGAGGTTAAGGTTTTAGATAGTCCTAGGAAGTCTGAAAAGCCACATTGAGCAGAGTCTTGTGCATAGGTGTAAAGTGCACCACACTTATGGATAGGAGGCTACAAGACATTTTAGGAAAAGTTTCCCTTCTTTATGTATTTATGCCATACGAGTGACCATGATCTCTATTTAATCTCTCTTTTTAATCCATCCTTTATTCCTTTACAGAAAATTCCTCCCAAAGAGAATAACAAAAGTAGGAATGGGAATCAGCCCGTACCGCTGCCTGTTTAGGAAAATCCCCTGAATGAGAACATCACTCATGATGAGTTCAAAGCTTCTTTCACTATATTATCTTACTTAGTAGAAAATCAAAAAAATCAGTAGGCTAGTTCCCCATCCAATCAAATCACTAACATAGATGCAACTAGGATTCGGGACTTTACCCAAATAACTCTCCTTTGTTTTTAGAAGCTAAGTCTGATGAGGATCCGTAGGAATTTATTGATATGATCCAGAAGTTGACTGATATTATGGGTGTCACATTAAGTGAAGATATAGATTTGGCTTCTTACTAGTTGTAGAATGTTGCTTATGCATAGTATAAGAAGTGAAAGGAGGATAGCGGTGCTTAGGTAGGTCCTTTAGAGTAGGAAGAATTTGCTACAACATTTTAGACAAGTTCTTTCCTTTAGATTTGATTGAATCTAAGGTGTTGAAGTTTATTAATTTTGAGTAAGGTAATATGAGTGTGAAGGAATACTCGCTTAAGTTTACATAGTTGATAAGGTATGCTCTTTCGATAGTGGCTGATAATAGATCTAGAATTGGTAAGTTTATTTTTGGTATAGCTAATAGTATGGTCATCGAGTTCAGGACTAATATATTGATTAAGGAGACGGACATATCTAGGCTCATGGTCTACGCTCAATAAATTGAAGAATAAAAGCTTAAGAAGAGCAAGAGAGAGAATAAGAAGGCCAGAACAGGTAGCTTTAAATTTTATTAGCCTAGGTCAGAGGGTGGTAACCATTCTCAGTTCCATCAAAATTTTTTAGCCCCAGCTCTATCTTTATCTAGTACGCCAGTACCATGGCTTAGGAATAACAGTCGAGATGGGGCGCCAAGCTTAGAGAACCGGGTTAGTATGACTGGTGGTCATACCATTCTTTTTTGCAGATAATGTTGTAGGAACCATCAGAGGTTGTGTAGAGATGGAAATGATATATGTTTTGGATACGGAAAGCCAGGGTACAGAGTCAGATATTGCCCAAAGAATGGTTAGCAGGGTCAATAAAATCATCATTTAGTTTTATTCGATCGCCCTACTCAGCAGGGTGCCACGTCCAGCATAACCAGTAGGGTCAGGAAAGTTCTCCTAATGTGGTGATGAGTATGTTACACATCTTTAATTTTTTTTATTCTTTGTTAGATTCAAAGCTTCACAATCCTTTTAATCCCTTATATAGTAGTCAATTTCGGTATCAGTCTTAAATCTTTAGCAGAACCCTTCTTAGTGTCAACTCCAATAGGTGTTTTATTATGGCCAGATAGGTATACAAGAACTTTCTGGTCATAAAATCATAGAAATTCACCTAGTTGATTGTGTGGAGTGAGAGATGACTAATTTTCATGTCATTATAGATATGGATTAGCTTCACTCATGCTATGCTTCAGTTGAGTGTAGAACAATAGTCATTCATTTTCAGTTTCTTATTGAACCAATCATAAAATAGAGAAGTAGTACCTCACTGCTTAGGGGTCAGGTGTGTTTTTAGATCCTTTCTTAGAATCCTATGATATCATATGATCTAGAGTTAGAAGTATGACCAAGAAGTTTAGCAGCAGTAAATTGGGGATAGTGTTAACTAAATTGAGCAGATTATATGTCCATTGGGCTAGTTGTATGAAAGTGAATCAGTATGTTTAAAATAGTACATGCAAAACTTTAGGTTGTTGATTCGAGATATGCTTATATGTGTATGATCTAGAGGTGTACCCAAGGTGATGATATAGGATTGTATTATTTTTAAGTTTTAACAATGGGTATGCTTATGTGGTACCCTTTAGTGCTAAATTTAAATGGGGCTAGTAATGTAGTAATTGATGTACTTACAAACTAAGTTATGAGCTATAGGATATTAAAGTAGGATGTCCAAGTGTAATTGTAATTATCATGGTTTAGGGAGAAAGATAAGTTTCGATATATAATATTAGTAGGCAATGAAGTATGTTAGTATGGTTCATTAAAGGTTTAAGGATATCTATGTTGCATGTTAGAATATAAGTTTGAATCTTGGATAGTTGCAGTTTAGTTTAGAGTTTATCAAAAGGGTCCTGCAGACTAAGAGTGATGGCTTATAGCTAAGGAGAAGATGATAGAATAAGTAACCAAATTAGAATCTCAGATTCTAGTAGTGATGCCAGTACGTTGTAGAATGGTACTAAGGGAGGATGATACCCAACCTATTCTTATTTAAGTATTTGTACTTCAGTTATCACGATATCTGCTTATGCATTACATGTCAGCTCTATGATCATAGCTCATATTCCTGTACTTTAGAGAAAATCATGTACTGTCCTAGTCCCTAGTATGAGGAGTTCTAGTTAACTCAGCAGTAAGAAACATGTTCCATGAATTTAAGAACTTAAAAATTAGGTCATGCAACTCATGACTCATGTACTTATGCTTTACAGTATGTTCAGTTCTAGGTACTTATGCTACACTTCTAATGATCATCAAAAATTCAAATTTATGTCATGCATGTCCTCAGTTTAGACCGCATTGTTGAATTCATGTCATTGATACTCTATTCCTTAGGCCTCAGTCAAGTGTTAAGGTTATGCATAAAATCCCTTCATGTTTCAAGTCCTCATGTCTTAGCATGAATTCACGAATTTAGTTAAGTCATGTATCATGTTTCAGACTCAGTTATGTAATCATGTTTTCAGTTATGCATGTACAGTATGTGATCTCAGTTGCCTTATTTCAGTATTCTCAGTTTAATTAGTCTTATTCGAGGATGAATATTCCCGAGGAAGAGATATTGTAATACCCCATATTAGTGTTATCCCAATTAATCTCATAGTGCATGCATGAGATGTAAGTTTTTGATTTAATTCATGTTTAGGGGTGTAAAGAGCATATCTTAGGAAATTTTAGATTTTTTAAATAAGGATTGAGGCACGTTTGGATTTCATTTGAAAAACCTCACCGCGATTGCATTGCAACTTCGTGGGTACATCGATGAGGGTTTCATTGCATCACAGTGATGCTCAATTTGGCATTCTAGTTATGAATTTAAATCCCAGAGGGGGTCAGTCTTGTCTTTTCCTATAGTCCTAATCCATTAAAATGCGGGATAAATATTCAGTTAAGGCATTATATTCCCAAATTCCTCAATTTCTCTCCAAATTAAACCCCAACCCTTTCCCAAGTTCATCAATTTCAAGTATCTTACCTTCAATAAAACCAAGAAATTGTGCTTCCCGATCCAAGAACGTTCAAGAAAAGTGAATTTTTCTAGATTAAAGCTTTAAGGTATGTGTGATGTTCATCCATGGGCCATTTTCACCCATGGAGTCAAAAATCCATTTTATATTTTAAATCATGAAATTACATGTTTATAATGAGTTATCTTTATGAAGCCTTTATGAATTTCACTTATACATGATGTTTATAAGTGTTTTTCATTGAAAGTAGCCCTTACACATTTGAAAGAAGAAAATTCCATGTTGAATCCCAAATTTATGGTTTTAGTGTTGTAATTATGTTATTTCCATATGTTTCAATCATTCCCATGCTTAAGTTCATGAATTTCAAGTGTTTGATGAAATACCTAAATGATTGTGATTAGAACTATGATCTGCTATTATGTTATTCAAAGATTTCATGTGTTCATATTGTTAATTCCATTCAGTTTTGGGAGTTATGAATACCCAAAACATAGTTGTTTACATTGTGTTTAGTATTTCAGTATAGTTTCAGATAAATAATAAGCCTTGTTATTTAGTTAGTATCATGTTCAGTTGTTTGATTAGTTAAACTCAGTTTAGTCCAGTAGTCAGTGTCATTTAGTTGGGAGTATGATTTAGCATCGAGATGGAGGATTACCTGCTAGTAGAGGGTGTGACCTTTAGTAGTAGTCCTTAGTTCTAGAATTACGTAGCCAGTGTAGGTTAGAGATATTAACCATCTATTTAAGGTTTTATAAAGTGTTACAATTGAGGATAACACATATCTCATTAGAGCAATTGCTAGATAAGGATTACTTAGTGGATTCACACATCAATTATTAGTACCCACGGCATGGTATTGATACCCTTCCAACTGAGGTTGTAGGTTGGAACACACTTAGCTTACAGTGGGGCATGTTGGTTTGATCATACCTCCCACAGTCGCTGTTAGGAATTTAGTTCAGAATTCAGTTTAAGTTTGCTTGACCGTATTATACTTTCTATTAGCTTTTTATTTTTCAAATTTTAGTATTTTAGTATACAAACTATTTTAGAATTATGTTTTATGCTTGGTCATACATTCTAAGATTTTCCAGTTGTCACATGTTTATATTTAGTAATCCCATACTATTCAGTCAGTCTTTACTTCATGCACATAAATTTATCTATTCTAAACTAACCTCATCTCATATACCAGTATATTAAATATATTGATTGCACTTTTTTTATGATATGAGGCCTTTTATTATAGGTTCAAACACTTAGTTCCCCAATCGCAGTTAGACATCCTAGCTTGACTTAACAACAGTAGTAGTGAGTCCTGATCTTTGGGGGACATGATATATTTTTGTTATTTAGTAGTTCATTATTGTTTAGTCAGTTTGAGTTAGTTGGGGACTTGTTCCATTCACTCCATAGTCAGTCAGTTAGAGAGGCTTTTTTAAACATTCAGATAGTTAGTTGGTTAATTAGTTATTTTATTAATCTTTTTAGTATGTTCTCATACACTTAGATTTATGATTTATTAGTATTTTAGTATTTTTAAACATTATGGATTTACTCAGTTGTTTTCACATATGTTGATCATTATCAGTTTACTCAGTACTCATAGTAGGTACCAGCTCATAGGTTATCTTATGCTCACTTGTGACCATAAGCACCATTATCGGAACTAGGGTTAGCCTCGAGTCATGACATTCATTCACTATACCCATGCACCCACAAGTTCAAAACCATAATCAAAGTGTCATTAATCACATGCAAACTATGTGAAACATTATTCAAACCATAAATATTAAAACCTCTCTACCCTTATTTAAAACCTATCATCAACATCTCATTACCAATACTTTAAAACATATTATTTTAACAAATTATCAATGAGGAAAGAGAAACATGGCATAAAAAACATGTTTTATGGAAGAAATTCAACACTTAAGCCCTTGGTTCACCTACTTCTTTGAAATCGTATGTATGGCTTTTTGGGAGAATTTGAAAGAGCTTGAGAGTGTTATTATGTTGAGTTATGGTTGAGAAAAGGGTCCCAAATATGAATATAAGTTAGTTGTTAGTTGGATAGGAGGAAAATATTTAAAATACCCTTATTAAAAGTTGTAAAATAACCCGTAGATCACTATGAGTGACGTTACGACTCGTAGGGTTACTCTACGACTTGGACCATTATGTCATAGCCAAACCAAAACTACCTTAGGCTCTTCAATGTAAACCATACGACTGGCACCCTACTTCTCATAGTGAGATACAATGACTTATAGGGTTAGTTCGTAGTCTCAATAGTTTGATTAGGGGAAATAAACTAGACACACTATAAAATACCCTTCTTATGACTCATTAGATCCTATATAAGTCATTAAGTATAGTCGTTATCAAGGTAGTGACTTAGGCAAATCCTTCTTGGATAATTGCAATCGGGTCTTATGACCCGTAAATACACATTATGACTCATCAGGTGAGTCATAGTTAGGACAATAAGGATAAAATTTTTGAAATTTTCAAAGACGAAAAAATTGTGGCATTACAGCTTTCCACCCACAGATGGATGGATAAGTGTAAATGACTATTTTGACTTTAGAAGATATGCTTCGAGCTTGTGTAATTGACTTTGGTGGTAGTGGGGTTAACCTTTTCCCTCTTGTAGAGTTTGCATATAGTAATAGCTATCAGTCTAATGTCAGGATATCTCCATTTATGGCATTGTATGGTAGAAGTTGTTGATCTCCTATTAGGTGGTTCAAAGTTTCTGAGGTAAGGTTGTTCTATCTTGATTTAGTTTATCAAGATATGGAGAAGGTGAAGGTGATTTGGGATAGGCTTAAGACTGCGCAAACTCACCAAAACTCTTATGCAAATATGAGAAAAAGAGAGTCAAAGTCCAATGTGGGTGATTGAGTGTTCTTGAAGGTGTCTCCCATGAAGGAAGTTATGCAATTTTGAAAGAAAAAAAAGCTCAAGAATTGTTACATTATCCCCTATATGAGTTTAAAGAGAGAGGGGAATATTACCTATGAGCTAGAATTACCTGTAAGTTTGGGATCTATTCACCTTGTGTTTCATGTATCTTTGTTGAAGAAGTGAGTGAGTTATCCTTCCTTGGTAGTTCCTATTGAGAGTGTTGGTATTTTAGATTCCCTGTTATATGAGTAGATCCTAATAGAGATCTTATATAGACAAGTTTGTTGATTAAGGACTAAAGATGTAGCTTCAGTACAGGTTCTTTGGAGGAACCATAAAGTGGAAAAGTCCACTTGGGAGGCAGAGGAAGATATGAAGGCTAGGTACCCATTCTTCTTACAAGCATCGGGTGAAGGAACTTTGAAACACCTAGACTTTGAACCATTGAAAAATTTCTTCAATTAATGTCACTGGGGTGGGTACAATTAGGAGCATGATTTGTACACCTTGGATATGAGTCATATCATCTTTTGCTTCCCATTTCATATCCTAGGCAATATGGTGAGGTACCAATTGAGTCGTATAGAGTTTGGACTTACACTTTGAGTGGATTGTTTTCGATACAGTTGAAGAATACGAGTTATAGGTTGAGTCATGCCCTTTTGAAACAACTCAAGAGTGTGTGGTCATACACTTAATAGTGCATGTGACCTAAGAGAATCCTAGTGTATGAGTAAGGGTACTACTCATACCCTAGGGTACAATTTTCCTCGTGAGTAGTACCCCTGGACTGGTCCATTTTTTATCTCTTAACTAAGGTCCTTGTGGTCATTTTCTATGCCATAAACCCTAAGTCCTTTTACTATATAAGTGTCTATGGCCACCTTAAACACATTTACTTGAGTGGATCAAACATCCAAAACACTCTCAAATTCATATTTTAAGAATTGGAGGATAAGGTTGCAAGGGTGATCTTCAAGAGGCAGAGTAGTCAAGACACTTGGTGAATCATGTTGTCAAAGTCATGTAACACTTCCCCCTTTTAAATAACTCTAAATCCATGTATTTTACACTTGTATTAGTAAGTGTACATGGTGATTTTGAAATTAATGAAAAGGGTTTTGTTGCCTAATGATGAATAATGTTGAATCTCGATTAGACTTATGTTTATACATGTTATTGATAATGATTTAGATATGTGGGTAGTTGTTGTATCTGGTTTAACATGTGGGTCTTGAGTAAACCTAATATTGATGATTTTTACCATAAAAATTACCTTGTTAAAGGTATACACATAAGGTGCTTGTGAAAATGTTTAAGTGAATTGTCTAGTCATATGTGGTAATATGTTGAACTAGGAAAATGGACCAATATCCATTAATTATTGGTAAATGACGTTGTAAATGTATTATGACCCATGTATTGTGTAATGATGACCTAGTTGATTTAATGACTAATAAGGGATTGAAGTTCCTCAATATAAAGATGAACTTGAATTATGTATTGAGTTAAAGTATGGTGAGAATGTGGTATAAGATTGTGAATGAAATGTGAATAGTTTTGAGGGTCATGATGACCATAAATTGAAATATATGATGGATTGAATAAAGGCATTGGCTAATGAAATGATTGAGCAATGAAGGATCCCATAAGGACCATGGGATAATGTATAGTATTGAATTAGCTAAATGGTTAAAGTCCTTAAGTGTTGTGTGGAATAAATGTTAATGCATGCACAAAGGGTTAAAGTCCCAATGTAAACTAATGATAGTTGTGATGGATTGAGGTTAAAGTACCTTACCTTATGAAATGTCTTGAGGTCGAAGTCCCTTGCCTAATAAAGTTTCTCGAGGTTAAAGTCTCTTACTTAAGAGATGTCTTAAGTTTAATGTATTCTGAATGAAATGGCTTGCGGTTAGAGTCCCTTGGCATGAGGTTAGAGGCCCTTACCTAGATAACTATGTGTGTGGTTAGGATCCCTTGTTTGAATAATTATGTATGTGGTTAAAGTCCTTGGCTAATGAATATGTGATCATGGTTAATATCCTTTATCTGATGGTATGTGATTATGTTTAAAGTCCTATGCCTAAATAGAATTGTTGAATTTAGGTGTGGAAGGCCAGAGTCCTCCACTTCATGTCTAATGAATAAATGTTCAAAAATGTTATCAAGCCCAGATTTCTTGATTAGCATATGACATATCGATATGTAAGGATAAGTGTTGTAGAATAATGATACTATTTTATCCTTATCCTTGAGTTTCAAGCTAGCACTCTAATGTCTAACTATCTTCGAATACTATTTCCCCATGCGACATAGGGGTCAAAACATTATCTTCTCTTCCTGCACAGTGATTAGGTGATTGAAGTAGTTCATGCATTGAATTCAGAGTGGTGAGCTTTCTTATTTGGGAAGACATTCATTCTTGGTCTCCTATATTTTGACTTAGTTTTGCTATTGTCGAGGACTTATCCCGACATATACATTTCTAAACATAATTCATATAGAGGTATTGTAGATAATTGTGGACTTGGGTGAAATAATTTGTTTGATGAATCTAATAAAATGCTTAGGTATGTCTAAGTTATGACCTGTAGTATATTTTTGTCTATCTTATTATATGGTCAGGATTTATTCAACACTTGTGATATAAATATACTAATTATTAGGTTGGGTTATCGGGGAAACCTCCAGTTCATGTAGGCTTGAGGTGCCCATACGACAGGGCCTGTTTTTGTGGTGTGTCAAGTTGGTGTCAGATCTAGGTTCATTGTCAGTTGGGTGTCTATAATACCGTGTCGATTAGAGTCTCTTTTATGGGTGTGAAGCGCTCCACACATGTAAAAGAGGGGCTATGAAAAATTTTATGAAATATTTCCCTTTTTTGTGTTTCAATCTCAAGCCATAGAGTCTAAGGTTTTGGATTTCTCTTATTTCCCTTTGCTATTTTTTAGATTTAGCCTCCAAAGATATCTAAGGTTCAGGAAAATGCTTTTGCCCTGACTGAGGGCCCGTGGATGAAGCTCGTCCAACTTTATAGGTTCAGACCCAGGCTAGGGCTACGACATATGACCATTTTCCTTGGGTTCAACCTATCCCCACTAACCCCGACTATGAGAGTGACCCTCTATTATGTCACCTCAAGGGTATGCTACTAATTTTAAGTTTCATCGCTCTATAAACCTCTTGACTCAATTGGTGGCCTCAGTATCAGAGCATGGTGCTATGACTACTATTTTTATGAGGCCACAAGAATCATCCAATTTATAAGGTTAAACCCTTTTATGTTCTCTTATATGAAGGTTGAAGAAGATACTCAAGGCTTTATTGATGAAATAGAGAAGATCTTCCAAATCATGCATGCTCCAGAGATTGAGGCCGTTGAGTTTTCTTCCTACCAATAGAAAGGTGTAGCGTACCTATGGTACAAAGGTGGGAGTTATCTAGAGGTGTTGATGATAGTCCCGCCATGTGGGAGGATTTCCCCTAGGTTTTCTTACACCATTTCTTTCATCAATAGTTGATAGAGACAAAGATGGAAGAGTTTGTGAACTTGAAGCAAGGGAGGATATCTGTTCAAGAGTATGCCTGTCAAGGTATGCTACCACATACTCCCGAGATAGTTTTTTGCATGAGGTCTAGAATGCAAATGTTTGTCTCAAGATTGTCCGGTGAGTTAGTCCTAGAGTGCAAGGAGGCCTTATTGATTGAAACCATGGATATTTCTAGATTTATTATGCATATACAACAAGTGAAAAAAGAGAAAAAGAATCAAGTTGAGATTAGTGAGAGGTAAGGGAAGAAATTTAGACCTTCTGAGCAAAGTGGTGGAGTTGGTGGCAAGTGGACACAAAAAAAGTAGGGTAGTTCGAGTTCTTTCTCCTAGACTAGTTTTTTTTATCTCTTTTTCTAAAGTTTTTGGGTGGTTATCGATCTCAATTTAGTGGTGGGTCCCAGGCGTAGGGTGCCCAATTTTATGCTTGTGGTGCCTAGTAGCTCCACCCCGCCCCTCTTATAGATTTTATGGTCAAAGTCATTATGGTCAGTGTGAGAAGAGGAGGAACATATTTTTTCATTGTGGTCAGATTGGGCACATACAACTTGAGTTCCCCTCTCTAGTAACTTCTTGGTCCAATAGGGCTCCTATTCCTACTCCATCTACTTCGCACCGAAGGGAGCTATGTTTGCCTTTGCTTTTGTTTATGGAATGGCATTGGCCAAAACTACTTGTATGCACTTGCTACTCGCCAAAATTCTAAGGTGTCTCCCAATGTAGTCATGGGTATATTGAAACTTTTCTCCCGTGATATGTATTGTTTTCTTGACCAAGGTTCTACTCTTTTTTATGTGACTTCATAAGTGGTTGTGCATCATGATTGTGGAACCAAGAGTCATTTAGTTGCTATTTATGGTTCTACCTCGATCAGAGATCATGTGTTTGTTAGAAGGGTCTACAAAGGATGTGTGATATCTGTTGGTGGTAGAGCTACTTTTGTCAATTTAATAGGGTTGGACATAGTTGATTTTTATATCACTCTGGGGATGGATTAGTTTGACTTATGCTATGATTTCTTAGATTTTTGGACCCGTAGGGTTATATTTAAATTCCCTAATGAGCTAATCATTGTTTGGGAAGGTGGTTCCTTAATACGTAAGGGAAGGTTCATTTCTTATCTTAATGCCCAAAAGTTGATTTCAAAAGGTTGCTGTATTATTTGGTCCAAGTTAAAGATTCTTACTCAAAAGAGACTTCTCTAGAATACATTTCCATGGTCAATGAGTATCTCGAGGTGTTTTACTATTATCTTTCTGGTATTTCTCCCAATAGAGAAATTGATTTTAGGATTGATCTTGCTCCAAACACTCATCAATTTCTATCCATCCTTATTGAATGGCTTCAGCAGAGCTAAAGGTTCTTAAGAAGAAATTGAATCACCTCTTAGATAAATATATTATCTATCCTAGTGTGTCTCCATGGGATGATACCATGTTGTTTGTGCCCAAGAAGGATGGATTACTTCGTATGTGCATTGATTATAGTAAATTGAACAAACTGACCGTAAAGAATAAATATCCTCTTCCTAGTATAGATGATTTTTTTGATTAACTTTATGGTTTGAAGTGTTTCCCTAAGATTGATCTTAGATTAGGTTATCATCAGCTTAAGATTAGGGATGCAAATATCTCTAAGACTTTCTTTAGAACTCGGTTTGGTCACTATAAGTTTCTTGTCATTTCTTTTGGTCTGATCAATGCTCCAGCAACATTTATGGACTTGATAAATACGGTCTTCCATCCGTTCTTGGACATGTTTATCATTGTCTTCATTGATGACATCTTAGTTTATTATAAGAGTGAGGAGGATTATGTAGATCACCTCCATGCCGTGTTGGAAACTTTGAAGTATCATTGTTTGTATGCCAAGTTCTCTAAGTGTGAGTTTTGGTTGAAAACCATAGCTTTTCATGGACATCTTTTCTCTAGTAAAGAGATCATGGTAGATCCCCAAAAGGTTGCGGTGGTTAAAAAGTGTCCAAGACCTATGACTCAAACTGCTATTCAGAACTTCTTAGGCCTAGCCGGTTACTATAGAAAGTTTGTGGAGAGTTTCTTAATTATAGCTGCCCTATTGACCAAGTTGACCTAAAATAAGGTCAAGTTCTTGTGGTCAGATGCATGTTAAGGTAGTTTTGAGAAGTTGAATAACAAATTGACTTCAGCTCTAATTTTGACCTCTCCCGAAGGTAATGATGGTTTTATGGTATATTATGATGCGCATCAAGTTTGTCTTGATTCCTTGATGATGCCATAAGGTAGGGTAGTGGCCTATGCTTTTAGGAAATTAAAAGTTCATGAAAAGAACTACCCTACTCATGACTTAGAGTTGTTAGTCGTGGTCTTTTCGTTAAAGATTTGGTGCTATTATCTTTATGGGGTTGACGTCGATACCTTTTCTGATCATAAAATCCTCCAATATGTGTTTACTCAAAAGGAGTTTAACCTCAGGCAAAGAAGGTAGCTTGAGTTGTTGAAAGACTATGATATGAGTCTTTACTTCTATCCCGGTAAGGCTAAAGTAGTCACCTGATGCTCTTAGTAGATTATCCATGGGGAGTTTGGCCCATGTGGATGAGGATAAGTGAGAATTAGTGAAGGACATTCACTTTTTACTAATCTTAGAGTTTGACTAGCAAATTTTGAGGATGGTGGTGTATTTGTGCGCCTGGTATGTCAGTCGTCTCTTATTTTTTAGATAAAGAAGAAGCAAGTAATGGACCCTAACTTGATGAAGATCAAGGGTAATATGGGTCAACACAAAGTTTTGGACTTTGTGATTGTTGGAGATGGTATCTTGAGATACCAAGGTAGGCTATGTGTTCCCGACATTGATGGATTGAGGGAAAAGATCAGGGCCTAGGCTCATGGATCCCATTATTTTATTCATCCTGGTTCCACCGACATTTATGATGACCTTAAATAGTTTTATTGTTGGAGCAATATAAGGCATGATATGGCTAGCTATGTCGCCAAGTGTATGGTGTGTCAACAAGTAAAAGTTGAGAACATGAGGACCGATGGTTTGTGCCAAGAAATTATGTTGCCTAAATAGAAGTGAGAGGAATTTAATATGGATTTTGTTACCGGTCTTCCAAGATCCCAGAATCAATGTGATTCTATTTAGGTTATTGTTGATAGAATGACCATGTCCGCTTACTTTTTGCCCATAAAGACTAATCACTGAGTGGAAGATTATACTAAGTTGTATCTTGAGGAGATTGTAAAGTTGCATGATGCCCTATTTTTGAGCATCTAGGACTGTGGTCCTCTATTTTTATCTCACTTTTGGAAGTCATTCTAAAAGTTTTTGGTTACTAGAGTATGCCTTAGTTTTGCTTTCGACCCGTAAATGGATGGGCAAGAGAAGAGAACTATCCAAACATTGGAGGATATGATGTGGGTTTTTGTGATTGATTATAGTGGTAGTTGGTATGGCCACTTGACTTTGATTGAGTTTGCCTATAATAATAGTAACCATTTGTGTATTGGTATGGCCCCTTTTAAGGTATTATACAGTAGGAGAGGTCAATCATCTATCGGGTGGTACAAAGTTGGCAAGGGTAAGTTGCTTGGTAGAAGGTAATGGTGATTCATGATAGATTGAAAATCATTAAAATATGCCAAAACTGCTATATGGATGTGAGGCATAAGGACCTAGAGTTAAGTATTGATGATTGGGTATTCTTGAAAGTGTCTCCCATAAAGGGAGTAGCGCGGTTTGGTAAAAAAGAGAAGCTTACTGGCTGGTATGTTGGTCCCTACTTCATTGTGAATAGGGTCAACAATACTTCCTATGATTTGGAGTTTCCCTCTAGCATGAACTACATTCACCCGATTTTCCATTTCTTTATGTTGCAGAAATGCATGAGTGATCCTTCGTTGGATCTTTCCTTAGGGGATGTTGATATCTCAAATTCTTTGTCCTATGAGGAGATCTCGATGAGAATATTTGATCAGTAAGTTTGCTGGTAGCGGACAAAAGATGTGTTTTCGGTGAAAGTTCTATGGAGGAACCAAAAGTCCGAGGAAGCTACTTGGGAAGAGGAATATGACATGAAGTCCAAGTATCCTCATTTGTTTCCTATTTTGAAAACTTGTGATAGAGGTATGTGGTAATATCCTTGCTTTGGTTTATGTCTTTGATAGATAATGGGTTGAAGTCCCTAAGCTTTGAATTGAATTATGTCTTGCTAAACCGTGGGTTAAAGTCCATAATGCCTTGAAATTATGTGTATCCTTGTTGCAATGGGTTTAAGTCCCTAGTATCTTGAGTTAATTTATGTCTTCGGTAAATGATGGGTTCGATTCCATTATACTTTAATTGAGTAAGTATCAATTGATTAGTTGATGGGTTAATGTCCCTAGGTTGTGAAATGGGTATGTATTGATAAGTAATAGGTTTAAGTCCCAAAGTCGATGAAGCGAGTGATTGATTGATAATGAGCATGATGTGTGTTGTTCCCTTATTGTATGCTTGTTCTAACTTGTTCAAGGGTTGGTTTGATATGTGATAATGTGTTGATGTGTGTTTATTGCTTGCCTTACCCGTCGTTCACAGATGAGTGATCCAAGTGGGGGAGAATTGAAACACCTAGACTTTGAACCATTAAAAAATTCTTCCACTAATGTCACTGGGGTGGATACGACTAGGGGCATGATTCATACCCCTTGGATATGAGTTGTATCCTCTTTTCCTCACCCATGTGTATTCTTGGCAGTGTGGTGAGGGTTACTCACTGTCCTAGGTAAGAGTTACCCCCTCCTCAATCGTACCAAAGGGTACGAGTCGTACTAAGTGAGTCGTATAGAGTTTGGACTTGAACATTGAGTGGAATGATTTTGATAGGTTGAAACATATGAGTTAAGGGTTGAGTCATACCCTTTGGATACAACTAAAAGGTGTATGGGCATACCCTTAACAGTGAAGGTGACCTGGAAAAGCCTAGGGTATGAGTTAGGGTATCACTCATACCCTAGGGTACGATTCCCCTAGTGAGATGTACCCTGGACTGGTCCATTTTCTAGTGTTTAACTAAGGTCCTTGTTGTCATTTCCTACATCCTAAAACCTAAGTCCCTTCACTATATAACTGTATATGTTCTCGTTAAAAACATTTTTTTGAGTGGATCAAACATTCAAAACACTCTCTCAAACTCATCTTTGAAGAATTAGAGGGTAGGATTTCAAGGGTGATCTTGAAGATGCAAAGTAAAAGCAAGACTCTTGGTGAATCAAATTTTCTAAGGCATATAACTCTTTCCCATGTTAAATGACTCTAAATCCATGTATTTTACACTTGGATTAGTAAGTGTAGATGGTGGTTTCAAAATTAACGAAAAGGGTTTTATTGTCTAATGATAAATACTGTTGAATCTTGCTTAAACTTGTGTTTATATATGTTATTGATGATGATTTTCATGTATGGGTGCTTATTGTATGTGGTTTAACATGAGGGTTTGAGTAACCCTAGTCATGATGATTTCTACCATAAAATTAGACTTCTTAAAGGTATGTAGATAAGGTGCTTGTGAAAATGTCTAAGTGAATTGTCTAGTCATGTGTGGTGATGTGTGAACTAGGGCAATGTCCCATTAAGTATGAATGATTGGTAAATGAAGTTGTAAAGGTATTGTGATCCATGTATTGTGTAATGATGACCTTATTGAGTTAATGACTAATAAGGGTTTGAAATCCCTCTATATGAAAACAAACTTGAATTATGTATTGAGCTAAAGTGTGGTGAGAATGTGGTATAAGATTGTTAACAAAATATGAATAGTTTGTGACGTCCTGATGACCATAAATTGAATTGTATGATGGATTGAATAAAGGCATTGACCTATTGAAATGGTTGAGCAATGAAGGCTCCTGTAAGGACCATGGGGTCATGTATAGTGTTGAATTAGCTAAATGGTTAGAGTCCTCAAGTGGTGTATGGAATGAATGTTGATGAATTGGTAAAGGTTTAAAGTACCAATGTCAACTAATTATAGTTGTGATGGCATGATGCTGAATTTCCCTACCTTATGAAATGGCTTGAGATTGAAGTCCCTTGCATTATGAAATGGCTCGAGGTTGAAGTCACTTGCCTTATAAAATTTCTCGAGGTAGACGTCCCTTTTCCAATGAAATTTCTCCAGGTTAAAGTGCGTTGCTTAAACATATTTCTTGAGGTTAATGTACCTCGCCGAATGAAACGACTTGCTGTTAGAGTCCTTTGGCATAAAGTTAGAGTCTATTGCGTAGATAAATGTTTGTGTGGTTAGAGTCCCTTGTTTGAATGACAGTGTATGTGGTTAAATTCCTTGGCTAATGAATGTGTGAGAATGGTCAAAGTCCTTTGTCTAGTGGTATGTGATTGTGGTTAAAGTCCTATGCCTAAACATAATTGTTGAAATTAGGTGTGGAAGGTCGGAGTTCTCCACTTCATGTCTAATGAATGAATGTTCAAAAATGTTGTTAAGCCATGATTTCTTGATTAGCATGTGGCATACCTATATGTAAGTATAAGTGTGTACATATCATTGAATATGATATATTGACTTGTTGTTGAATAATGATGCTATTTTATCCTTATCCTTGAGTTATATGTTAGTGCTCCAATTGGTAATAGTCTTCAGATGCTATGTCCCCTTTCAACAAACGGGCCAAAGCATCATCTTTTCTTCCTGTACAGTGATTAGGTGATTGAAGCGGTTCGTGCATTGACTTTGGAGTGGTGAATTCCTTATTTCGAAATACATTCATTGTTGGTCTCCTATATTTAGACTTAGTCTTTCTTTGACATGGTTCGGCTATTGTTCGGGGCTTGTCCCAATATATATATTTCTAAACATCAATTTATATAGAGTTATTGTTATTACTGTGGAAGTGGGTGAAATGGTTAGTTTGACGATTTTAATGAAGTATTTAAACATTCTTAGTTGTGACTTGTAATATTCTTTCAACTATCTTATTATATGGTCAGAATTTATCCGACCCTTGTGATATATATATATATATATATACTAATGATTTGATTGGGTTATTAGGGCGACCTCCGATTCATGTAGGCTTAAGGTGCCCATGCAACATGGCCCAGTTTTTGGGGTGTGTCAAGATTAAGGTATGAATATCATTTATCCTTGTTATTATCAGAGTTTATCATTTGATTCTGGTATAACATTACTATTCTCCTGCAAAAAGTCCTAGCTCATTATTTGGGGATAAATGATCCGGGGGGGGGGGGGGGGGGGATGTAACCCCCCCCAAATTTTGAGCATTTTATGTTTTTCCATCCCGTGTTCAAAATGTTAATTTTTAACTTGGATTGTACTTACATATGTTGTTGTGATGTCTCGAGAGAGTTTTTGAATTTTTAGATATAGTTCGGATTGGATTTGGAACACGAAGGCAGTGAACCTCTGCACTATCCCCATGTCATGGTGGATAATCTCTGCGTTAGGGTGCATCACACAGAGGATAATATCCGTAATAGGGTTTGTGACATGGAGGATAATCTCCGCGTTAGTGTCCGTGGCAGGAGGTTAGCTTCCACGATAAGGTCCATGCCACACCTCTATGTAAAATCCCTGCAATTTTCTTTAATTTTTGTAGGATAAGGGGTCTTGGGGTCCTTTCACCTATGTATGACCCTTAAGCGATATATAGCCTATTCTTTTTAGTTTAAAGAGATTAAAAATCCCTAATTCCACTCTCAACCTTAAAATACAAGAGATACTAAGGAATTCATCATGCGTTCATGTAACGCCCACAGTCTGTACCCCAGACGCTACACTGTGCTCATAATCCTAAAAGACCACAAGCTAACCCATGACTGGTACCTGCTGTACTAACTGAATAACAATAATACTGAAATTTGTGGAAATTAGATAGAAAACTGGCCATAAGGTTCAATACTATAAATAATACTGAATATGGTATCACAACACCAAAATTGAACATCAACACTGAAAATTGTGTAATTGTTGAAAATACTCTATTCTGGAAATCCTCTAAACTATTTGAACTGTGTAGTTGATGGGAAAAGTACCCAACTAACTCCAACTACTAAACCTAATACTGAAATACTGAAAACAACCATGTCCTCGAACTATTAGGATTCACCACTACGATGACTTTTGAAAATCTGAACTGCTAAGGGTGCTCTAGAGCCCGTGCGTCTGAACCTATGATATAAGACATCATAGTGCAAAAGAAAAGCATGTGTCAGTACTTTCAATGAACTGGTATTCTTAGTGAGGTAAGCTGAAATTCATGGGTTCATATGCTTGAAAAATAGTAACTGAATAACACGAGTATGATTGAATAAGAATACATGCATGAATACATATACTGTAACTAAGACCGTGATAATACTGAACACTGAATCTAAATACTGATCTACTAATGTCAGAGTTTAATGATACTATATTACTGATAACTGAATGACTGTATCTGACAGCCCTGATTGTATGTAACTATACTGAGTTTCGTATTGAATTGAGTGACTATATCTGATATTCCTGAATCTGTAGAACTGAACTGAGTTCTATTTTGAGAATGAGACTAAAACTTCCACTATGGGAGGTAATCATCTAACCAACATACCTCTCTCTAATCTAAGTGGGGTCCAACCTATAACCCCAGTTGGAAGGTTTTCAATACCATCCCATGAGTAGAGACAAGCTGTGAGTTAACCCTCTCTAACAGGAAGCTCTTCCATTAATCCCTCGTTGGTAGGAAAACTCCAATAAGATGTATCAACCCACATAATATCTTGCAGGAAGATATCTCAACCTAGGCTGGCTAGTAGTTCTATAACGTAGGGATTGCTACTAATGTTCAAACCGTCTAGTGACAGGAATTCCCTCATCCCTGGGTTCGCGCGGTACTGAATCCTACTCCCAACTGAACGGACACAGAAATGATTTTTACTTTGTATTAGACTGGACTAAATTTTTATTACTGTTTGACTAAACTGAATTGAGTTCATTGAGTTCCGTAGAATGATGTAATACTACTGGATTCTATTAACTGACTGAGTCTACAGAGGTCTTATTTGAGTACTGTGACTGAATTACGAAAACTACTGAGATTTCCTGGGTTTCTGTAACTGGCTGAGTTCTACTGATAGAGTCACTACTAAGATTACATCGTAACTGACACTAGATCTAAGTGAACAGCTAAATTATCCGGTATTAAATGCCCCAGGACTCGATTGGGTGAAAATAAAGCATCAGATGATCTTGCTTAGCATAAGCATGCACATTGAATTCATACGCATGTATAAAGACACCTTATCAAACTCCTGCATGGTATAACTTGGAAATAAGCTAGCATGACATGATTTCTTTCCCTTATTAGTTCACTTGAACAATTCATCAAGCACTTGGTGAGCAGACATATGCACAAAAATCTAAACAACAGGTAGACATCATAATCAAATCCCTACTAACAATTTCAAAGGGTTTACATAGATCCTAATGATATTACATACATATCAATTTACCACACGAGAAACGTATCATAAAACATAGATTAAAATCCCAATTAATCATTATAAACATGATCATAGTCAAACCCAATACTGAATTCATGAAATCCTTCAACTTGAAGTTTAAAAATAGTTTCTTGGACTCCAAAGGTGGAAGGGACCCTTGGATGAACACTTCACATACCTTAGTTGATGGATTTTTGAAAGATAATGGTGAGTTCTTGAGTTCTTGATTTGAAATTTGAACACCTAGGGTTCTTGTTCTTAGGAAATTTGTGAATGACTGATTATAATTGCTCTCCAAAGGGTTTAATTTCTTATTTTGGGGGTTGAAGGGCATTGGAAAAAAACCTAATTAACCCTGAGGATGCATCCTTTTAATGCCTGTAAACTGTGTTACCGATGCACAGGCCGACGAGCCCCATCATTGGCATTGACGTGATAGCCAACACGTAGCATTGACTACGTATCGGTTCATTGGAATTTTCACTAAAGCTAGGGAAAACTACCTTATCGACGCGATGGTCGATGCGTCGCGTTAATATCGCATCGACCCACTGTTGTGGCACTTAAAGATGGTCTAAATGAGGTCTGAAAAATCCAAACCTTTTCCAGGAACCTCTACTAACATTCCTGGTCATGAATTAATTCAAATATCATTATTTAAAGGACGTAAAGGTCATGAAATAATATTTCCAACTTTTGAAGGCTAAAATGGCACTAAGTCTAAATACTCAGTTAATATATTCTAAATTTGGGACCCCTAACAAGCTTAAAGGACTGAATTAAGCTACGACTTTGTAGGATCTTACAATATCTCCCCCTTGGGCACATTCATCCTCAAATGAGACTGACTAAGCTGAGAATACTGGTAGGCTGAACTTACTTACTGAACATGAACATCTGAAATATGATTATCTGACTGACATTTCTGACATACTAAATTTTATAATGAACATGCATATCTGATGTATGAGTGGATGACTGAGTTGATTCATGAATGCATGACTGGATTTCTAATAAGATGAGTTTCTCATACTGAACATGTATATCTGATGCATGAATACATGACTGAACTGACTCATGAACATATGACTGAATATGCAACGGTAACTGATACCAAGTTTGTAATGGAAAATCAAAGCATGAAACTTAATAAGCTTAAAGAAAAGTCATTACTTAAACTAAAATATACTGATGAACCTGAGATCATTTTTGGAGTATGCATGAACGGGAACATGAGAACATAACTAAGACTTTAACGTGATACTGAGCTGAATATCATAAACTAAACTAAGCCCTTTGAATACCTGGCTTACGGCTGAGATTGGAACTTGAAGGTCAAACTATGAGTACCCACTACTCCAAACTGGATCTGTTACATGACGAGAGCTGGGAGGTTTAGGACATGAAAGCTCGGGTTTATAGTGCGTCTCCCCCTTCGGACATTATGTCCCCCAATGAATATTTACTTGGCTTAGATATTGAGGAAAACTGGGGAGATGCACAAGGCACCCACAAACTGAATCGTGACTAAATTTCTGTGGCCTTAAACTAGGACATGATACATGAACTGAGTTGAACCTATAACTACCTAGTTGTTCCATCTTAGAATAGTTACATTCATGAGACTTTGGATAGTGTGACTAAATGAAAAGATAGAAAACCACACCACACGAATTTGTCCATCTGACTGCTAATATAGACAAAATCATAATGAAAACTTATTCTCAACTGGAGCTTTTCTCTGGCATTCTTTTTATTGAGTTGCCAGTAACTTTAATGAGCAAGGAAAGCTTGGCATTGTCTGAATAAGACATCACAACGTGGCTAGAATTTTTTAATATGGGGTGAGGCCTACAAATCATCATCTAAGATAGAATGACTAAGACTTATGCACTACAACTACAAATTTTCAAGCTTAGACATATCCCTTGAATACTTTGTCAACTATACTCTCCACCTTAGTACGACAATTCACATGGGACTACTGAAAAATATATTTTCATGGGCGTTGGGTACGAATGCCTAAGCATACTAACTTATATAATTAACTGAATAACTGATAGCTGAATACTGCATTTAGAAGACTAAACTGTACTTAGTCTGAATAACTGGACTAAAACTGTAGAGTATTATTCATATGAGGAAAGACTGATAGGGTAATATAAGATAACTAAGCATAAATTCGTGAAAGCTGTATTATTTGAGAATACAGGACCAAGCGTATAACATGATTCTGAAGTAATCTATAAACTAAGTTACTGAAATACTAATAACTGAATAACTGATAACTATAAGTTATGGTCGAGCAAACCTGAAACTAAACTGCATTTCTGATTTGATTACTAGACTAAGACTTACACTATAACTAACACCGTAACTGAGACTACGATTCAGATGGTAACTGGGACTGAACATACCGTAAGGAATGAGTGCAGTAGTCATGAGCTGGATGAACTGAGTTTGGAGTTTCCATTTTCATAGATCATGATTCGTACTACTGATTGAGCTGGAACTCCTCATACTAAAAACTGGAAATGCACACGATTCTATGAAAAGTGCGTGACTATAAGCTGTGTTCATAGAGAAGAGACGTAAAGCATTCGTAGGTATCATGATGACTGAAGTACAAAACTTTGAACTGAGGTAAAGATGGGTTAGGCCTCATTCCCACCCATTACTTTTCTACACATACTAATATTACTACAGAAATCTGGAAGACTGAATTTTTGAGATATCATAATCGACAGTTCCTGTACACCCACCGGGCTATGATAGACTGACTCATTAGGGTTGAGGTTGAGAAAGGCTCTACTAAATTTTGGGACTGACTCCAAAATCAACTCTATATATCGTATAACAAGGACAAGGAATCTCCTGGATCTAGCAAAGTGTAAACATACAAATGGAAAACTTGTAACGTACCAGTGACCACATTAGGATATCTTTCCTGATACTATCGGGACTGAAGAGCATAGGTTCTATTTAGGTGTTTCCCACTGGTGGCACTAGAAAAGACACCTACTGATTTAGGAAACCGGACTAAGCTGAAGGATGACTGAACTGGCTTTGTTGACCAGCCTTAGGATAGTCTTGAACTCTATGACCAGACCCTCCACATCTCAAATACACATCACTGCCGGCTCTACACATACCCTTACAATTTTTACCACATTCTTTGCAAAGTAAATTAGTAGGAACACCGCTTGCACTAATCTGGGTATTGGAGCCTGGCACCCCATCATGACTGTTATTCTTGAACATTGGTACTGGTGTGCTAGCTGAAGATTGAACTGGGTCTGAACACTCCTAACTAAACTGAGATCGGTTACTACTCTCTGACCTTGGTTGGGTAAAACTAAAGCTACCCATTCTGGCTCTCTTATTTTTTCTCTTCTTCTTCTTAAGTTTTTGTTACTCGATCTATTGAGCATGGAACACAAGCCTATATATGTCCATATCCCTAATTAACATTGTTGTCCTGTACTCCTTAACCGCTCTACCCAATACCCCAGATACAAACATGCTTATTCTGGATCTATTGTCTCCTACTACTTTGGGAGCATACCTGGCTAACTGAGTAAACTTGAGGGAATACACTTTCACACTCATACTTCCTTTTCTGAGATTTATGAACTCTAACACCTTATCTTCTTTAAGCTCTAAGGGGAAGAATCTATCTAAGAAGGCCGTAGCAAACTCTTCCCATTCTATGGGCTCTATATCTGTACCCCTGTCAACCTTCCACTACTTAAACCATGTATGGGCTACATCTTATAGCTAATAGGTGTCTAACTTAGCACTCTCACTCGAAGTCACTTCCATGATATCTGTGACTTTCTATACTTGATCGAGGAACTCCTATGGATCCTCTTCAGACTTAGAAACTGCGAATAAGGGAGGATTCATTCGGGTAAAGTCCAAAATCCTGGTTACCGTAGTATTGGCCACTGGGTTAACTAGAACAGTAGCCTAGCATTCATTATGGGTTACGACTGAATTGGCTAGAGTAGTGAATGCAACCTTAAATTTTACATGAGAGAGGTGGTCATCTAGGGAATCTACCTAAATAGGATGAGGTGCTGACTGATTTCTAGTTATTCTTTCATTAGTCCTTTCGGGAGGCATATTATGTAAGCAAAAGAAAGAACTAGATTAGAGTGAGATTTTTACTGGATCTCATGCTAACTCGCACGACATGAATACTGAAAGAAGGGAAACTATTCCTAAAACACCTCATAGCCTCCTATCTATAACTGTTGCGTGAAACACACCCATGCACAAGACTCTACTATATGTGGCTTTCAGACTTCCTAGGATACTCTTGAATATTAGGCTCTGATGACAATTTTGTAATGCCTCAAGTCTGTACCCTAGATGCTACATGGTGCTCATAATCTTATAGGACCATAAGCTAACCCATGACTGGTACCTGCTGTAATAGCTGAATAATAATAAGATTCAAATATGTAAAAATTATGAAGAAAATAGGCCATAAGGTTCAATACTTTAAATAATACTAAATCTGGTATCATAATACCAAAACTGAACATCAATACTGAAAACTGAACAACTATCTGAAAATACTTTCATTTGAAAGCCTCTAAACTGTCAGAACAGTGGAGTTGATGGGAAAAGTCCCCAAATAACCCTAACTATAGAAAATAATACTGAAATACTTAAAACTACCATGTACTCAAACTATGAGGACTAGCCACTAAGCTGACTGCTGAAAATGTAAACTGCTAAGGGTGCTCTGGAGCACATGCATCTGAAAATATGATATAAGACATCATAGCACAAAAGCAAAACATGAGTCAGTAGTTTGATTGTACTGATATGCTTAGTGAGGTAGGCTAAAATGCATGGGTTCATATGGATGAACATAATAATTGAATAACATGAGTATGACTGAATAAGAATACATGCATGAATACGTATACTATAATTGAGATCATGATAATACTGAACACTAAATTTCAATACTGACCTACTAATGTTTGCTTTTACTGATACTATATTAATGATAATTGAATGACTATATCTGACAACCCTAATTCTACTATGGAACTATACTAAGTTCCATACTAAACTGAGTGACTATATCTGATAGTTCTGAATCTGTACCACTAAACTGAGTTCTATTCTAAGACTGAGACTGTGGGAGGTATAACTGACATACCCCTCTCTAATCTAAGTAGGGTCTAACTTGTAACCCCAGTTCAAAGGGTGCTAATACCATGCCACAGGTAGAGACATGCTGTGAGTAAATCCATTTTGATAGGAAGCTCTTCCGTCAATCCCTTGCTGGTAGGAAATCTTTAATAAGATGTATCAACCCTCATAATATCTGATAGAAAGATATCTCAACTTACGTTGGCTACTTAGTTCTGTAACACAAGGATTGTTACTAAGGGTTAAAACATCTATTGACAGGAATGCCGCCATCCATGGTTTCGCACGGTGCTGAATCCTAATCCCAACTGAACGAACACTGAACTAATTTCTAATCTATACTAGATTGGTCTAAGTTGTTACTGATATTACTATTTGACTAAACTAAATTGAGTTCATCAATTTTAATGGAATGACGAAATACTAATGGATTCGATTAACTAACTGAGTCTATTGAGGTCTGATCTAAGTACAATGACTGAATTATGAACACTATTGAGATTGCTTAGGTTTCTGTAATTGGCTTAGTTCTACTGATCGAGTCACTACTGAGATTACTTCATAACTGACACTGGCTCTAGGTAAACAACTAAATTATCAGTATTAAATACCCCTAGGACTCGATAGCATAAAAATAAAGCATTACATGATCTTTCTTAGCATAAGCCTGCATATTTAATTCATAAAGCATCTATAGAGACATGTTATCAAACTCTTGCATGGTATAACTTGCAAATAAGCTAGCATGATATGATTTATTTCCCTTATTACTTCACATGAACAATTCATCAAGAATATGGTGAGTAGACATAAGCACATAACACTAAAAAACAAGTAGACATCATAATTCAAATCCCTATTGAAAATTTTAAGGGTTTTACATGGATCCTCATGATATTACATACATATCAATTTACCTCACCTGAAACGTATCATAAAATATAGATTAGAATCCCAATTATTCATTATAAACATGAACATAATCAAACCCAACATGAAATTCATATAATTCATAAACTTGAAGTTTAAAAATAGTTTCTTGGACTCTAAGGGTGGAAAGGACCCTTGGATGAACACTTCACATACCTTAGTTGATAAATTTCAAAAAGTTAATGGTGAGTTCTTGAGTTCTTGATTTGAAATTTAAACACCTAGGGGTTTCGTTCTTATGAAATTTTTTAAAGAATGAATATAATTGCTCTCCAAAGGGTTTAATTTTGTATTTTGAATGATGAAGGGTGTGGGAAAAAGACCTAATTAACCTTGATGACATGACCTTTTAATGCCTGTAAACTGTATTACCGATGCGTAAGCCAACACGCCGTATTATTGATATTGATGCTATAGCCAATGCACCGCGTCGAGTCTACATTGGTTCACTAGAATTTGCACTAAAGCTAGGGAAAGCTACCTCATCATATTCACCCACTATTTTGGGCACTCAAATATGGTTTAAATAAGGTCCAAAAAATCAAAAACTTTTTTGGAAACCCCTACTGACATTCCTGATCATGAATTAACTCAAATATCAATATTTAAAGGATGTAAAGGTCATAAAACAAGATTACTAACATTCAAAGGCTGATATAGAACTAAGTCTGATACTTTGTTATTATATTCTAAGTCTAGGACCCCTAATAAGCTTAAAGGATAGAATTAAGCTAAGAATTTTATGGGATCTTACATTTCATCTTTGGCGTTCCAAGTAACAAATTACTTTCTAATTTTCGAGTGTCTAAGGCATGTAACTCTTTCCCTATACTTGTATTTTATTAATGACATGAAAATATATTTATTACTCTTGGTTTTGATGTTAGATTTTGAATTATGGGTTGAGGATTTTGGATATAAATTATTTGAATGTTTTTCCATGGTTTCTATTGACTTATTATTGACAAATTGTTGGTTTGTACACTCATTGGGGTGAATAGGAATTGTGAATGAATTTTGGGGTATAAAGGATTCCTTAAATAATTTGTTTTGGTATAGAATTTGATAATAACCTTGACCCACTTACATAATTGGATTTTGAATATGAATTATCATTTGTCCTGAATTATTTCTTTAAAACTAATGCATTACATAAATAGAAAATAGTTATGGAGGGTTTTGAATACCTTGTGGAGTGCAATGGGATCCCTAACTAGATTTTATTAACGTATTCTGGGGGAATGAAGGAATCCCCAAAATAGTTGGCAAATGACATTTCTTGAAAGCTATAGTCGGTATGTTGATACCACTTAATGATGCATTAATAATTGAATCCTTGAATTGGTGGTTGGGTTATGTGTGAATATTTTAATATAGAATGAAAAGGGGGTTGTTTAACAAAGCTGTGAATGTGGATGTCTGTAATACCTGTACTTTTCTAAGCCCTATATGGCTCCTAGTATATCAAGGGTCAACTTCAAAAGTGTATAACTCTTTATACGTGTAGAATTTTTTGTAGCTCTATACCCACCATATTGTAGATAATTGAATCAGCTTTCCAACAGTACCAATTTGCCTTAATGCAATGCTTAGTTGAGAAGGTATGTCACTTTTTGTGAAAAATAGTAGAGCACTGAGATAGTACCACGTCGTGGTGAGGTGTAGATTCACAATTGTCCACTTTCAAGTGAAGTACCACAATTATCCTGCATCACGGTGAAGCCCAAATTCTCATTTGTCCCTTTCCACCAGCTCACCGCAATTTGCCAGTATAACGCCAGAAATATGAATGGGACAGACACTGTATTACGGTGGAGTGAAAAATGGAACTCTTTCTTTTCCAGTGACACAGTGCGATTACTCCACATCACGCTAGAGCCTAAAATATCGCTCGTCCCTTATCCAGTAAGACACATCATTGCACCGCATTACGGTAAGGTCAAAAATTGGGGTTCCTGTTCCAAAATAATTTTTTCAAAAGGAAACTTAGCCTTTTCCCAAGCCTCCAAATTATGTAAAACATAAAATTAAACCTATTCTAAGCATTATACATTTTTTATTCACAAAATTTCTCTCAAAGAAAACCCTTGAACTCAAATTTCAATCCTCAAGAAATTAAAATTCAACCATTCTTTTTCCAATATAACCCAAATTTCAAGATTCCCAAGTCATGATCTTAAATAAACAACCTTCAAGAACACAAATAGGGATTCAAAGTCAGGTTTCTTCATCAATTGCATCAATTAAGGTATGTGGGGGTTTCAACAAGGATAATTTTTTCATACTTGTGCCTAAAATTAGTTTTTGAAGTTAATTTTATTTGAATTTACATGAGTTTCAAATTAGGGTTTATACCCAAATATTGCTATTTGAAGATTATGATATTTCAAGTGATTTAGATGTTGAATTACACGAATACTTTCATATTTTCATGCGCATGACATTAATTTCTAGATTTAGAATCGTATTATCAATACTTTCATTACCAAGCATGAACTTTATGATGATTTCACATGAATTTGATGCATGGGTTATTAAGCCCTAGTTGAATAATGATATTTCAAGAATGATTGTTTTTTGAGCATCCTATGATTATTTATTTTTAGATTTTTATCAAGATTTGATCTGTTGATCTTAGCTTAGATATGGAATCCACTTTACAGTTTCAGTTACTGTTTGAATTAATAGATATACAAGTGGTTTTCATTATAAACCCTTAGTATAGTTTTAAAGTGAATTTCCAACAAAATGAGCATATAGATTAAAGAGAGTAGCATTTAGCACCGAGTTGAGTATGTTCTCAAGCCCCATAACTATAAGCGAACATAGGTTCGGATTATCATATTATTCCCATTTCTATATGGATGATAGTTACAAATGTGATCAATTAGATTAGGTTATACTACTTGGTAAAAGTATTACGCCTCTCCGCAGTATGAGGTTTTCCCATAAATTAACTAGACATTGGACACTATGATAGCTCATATAGTGTATGTCGGTTAGAATAACCTCCCTAATAGAAAAGACAATAGAAAAGAATGATAGAATAACTTTT
Source organism: Capsicum annuum (assembly GCF_002878395.1). Classification (NCBI taxonomy): domain Eukaryota; kingdom Viridiplantae; phylum Streptophyta; class Magnoliopsida; order Solanales; family Solanaceae; genus Capsicum; species Capsicum annuum. The sequence continues at coordinate 323,158 of NW_025826022.1, read as the reverse complement.
AGAAACTAAGTGTAAAGGCTTACAACTTTGTTCAAATATTTCTTTTCAAATATATATTAGCTATGAGATATCAGCTTTCGGTTTTTAAATATAAAAGTGAGTCCTTTCTACACTTATAAAGCATGATTTAAATATATAATACAAGTACAACTTTTAGAACTAAGTGTTATGACTCACTAGATTTATACAACATGCTTTATCACTCATGATTATAATTTCTTGCTTTCAGTTACTCCATCTAATGTCAGTCATCTACACTTAGCATACATTCTTTTACAAATTGATAATAATATTGAGATATTGTTTC
>NW_025826022.1:295267-322751 GCF_002878395.1 Capsicum annuum | reverse complement strand
ACACTATGATAGCTCATATAGTGTATGTCGGTTAGAATAACCTCCCTGATAGAAAAGACAATAGAAAAGTATGATAGAATAACTTTTAGAAACTAAGTGTAAAGGCTTACAACTTTATTCAAATATTTCTTTTCAAATATATATTAGCTATGAGATATTAGCTTTCAGTTTTTAAATATAAAAGTGAGTCCTTTCTATACTTATAAAGCATGATTTAAATATATAATACAAGTACAACTTTTAGAACTAAGTGTTATGACTCACTAGATTTATACAACATGCTTTATCACTCATGATTATAATTTCTTGCTTTCAGTTACTCCATCTAATGTCAGTCATCTACACTTAGCATACATTCTTTTACAAATTGATAATAATATTGAGATATTGTTTCCTAATGCATTTCCCTCCATATACTCAGTATAATCCAGAAGTACTGATCTAAATATATGTGGACGTGCTACATTATCTTATAATATAGGTTCAAGTCTCAGTTTCAGTAGTGTGAGTGATTTTTAGCATCTCCATCTATATCCCGACAGTTGGTGAGTCCTTATAGTCTAGGGACCAAGTTATTCTAGTAATCAGCTTAGATAAGTAGTTAATTCAGTATTTTCAGTCAGTTCAAGTTAGTTGGGGGGTTTTCCTTGTGGCTTTCTAGTTGTAAGTAGTAGAGGCTTGTTAGACTACTAGTTATGATTTAGATTTTAGTATTTATTGTCCAAACTTCTAAGTCAAGTACTTTCAGATACTATATTCAGATAATTCAACTTAGTTCAGACAGAATTCCATATTTTAGCTTTAACTATATATCTATATTTCTTTATTATGAGCTTCAAAATTAGTAGAAGGCTTGCATGGTTATCTTGTGGCTACTCATAGTCTTGATCACTGTGTGACATCTTGGGACCCATTACTAGGGCATTACAAACTTGGTATCAGAGCCTAAGGTTATAAGTTCCCTAGGGAGTCAGACAATTGGTGTTACATCGAGTCTTGATCATGGGTGTGAAGCGAGCCATATTTATGAGCAACAGGCAACAAAATGTTTTAGGAAATCATCTCTTTTTTTCATGAATTATCATTTTTACAGTGTCCCTATCTTCTTTTAACTCATGAACTTATGTGACAGTTGAATATGCCTTCTCACTGAGCTAATGCACGCAGATAGGATAACCATCCAACCCAGCCTGCTAACCCTCTGATGAAAAAGTATCCCATGTTGAATTTTAGGCTGCTTTTTAGGCATTAGCCAAAAATATGATTGCCAATGTTCAGGGCAACCACTAGGAAGTAGTACCACTTCAGTAGAATGGGGAATTAGCAGCGGCCAAAATTTGTGACTTCATGAGAATAAATCTGCCTGAGTTCTTTGGGTCAAAGGTAGGTGAGGACCCATAACTTTAATTATATGAGGTAAAAAGGTTCACCCAGATTATGCATACTTTTTAAGAAGAGAGTGTAGATTTGGTATCCTATAGATTGAAGGATGAGCGTATGATTGGGTGGTTATATGATAGAATGGTATTGGTGAAAATACAACTCCTATGAGTTGGCAGGTATTTCAGGATGCATTTGTAGATAGGTTCTTTCTACGTGATATGAGGGAAGCTCAAGTAGAGGATCTTATGAACCTAAGGCAGGGATGGATGACGGTAAAGGTGTACTGCGTGAAGTTCAATCAGTTGTCTAAGTATTCCCTTGATACGATGGCTGACCCTAGGTAAAGCAAGAGTAAGTTTGTTACTGGAGTATTTGGTTTGGCAGTCAAATAGTGTAGGACTACCATTCTTATTAGGGATATGGATCTTTCTAGGCTGATGATACATGCTCAGCATATTGACGCAGAAAAGTTGAAGGGAAGAGAGAGGGAAAATTAGAAGGCTAGAACCGGGTAGTTTGAGTATGGCCACACAATGTTTGAAGGGGGAAATCGTTAACAGTTTCATAATCATTTATCTATGTCGGTTCCATCTTTATCCATTGCTTCCTCCCCAGAGCTAGGTAAGAGCAGTGGGGTAAGAGTTCTATATCAAGATCTTAGAATAGTGTGAGTGGAAAACCTAGTTATCCTTGATATGCTAAGTGTTGTAAGAATCATCTTGGTAAGTCTTTGTTGGGATAGAAAGGTTGTTATAGTTGAGACAAGTTGGGTCATAGAATCAAAGAGTGTCTACATAATAAGAAGGGAAACACGGTTGCTCATCCCCAGTCTCTGGCTACTAGCGCACCACCTCTTCTAGGTCATCTAGTTCTTCCTCAGGGTGAATAATCTAGTAACGGTGGTGGTTAGTACCAAAATTGGTTTTATGATTTACTATCCCATCAGGAGCAGAAGAGTTCACCAAATATTTTTACTGGTATGCTTCGTGTCTTTCATCTTGATGTTTATGTGTTGTTAGACCTTGGTTCAAAATTATCATATGTGACCTTATTAGTTGTAGTAAATTTTGAATTAGGTCCTGAAAAACTTTCTTAGCCCTTATTAGTTTCTACTCCAGTGGGTGAGTCATTTATTGCCAAACAAATCTATAGAAGTGTCCTATCACAATCCTCCAAAAAATCATGTTAGCAGACTTAACAGAGTTAGAACTTTAACCTTATTCTTGGTATGGATTAACTCTATTCCTATTATGTATCTATAGATTGTCGCACCCGAGTGGTGAAGTTTTAGTTTTTAGATGAGCCAGTCTTTGAGTGGAAAGATAATTCAGTGTCTCCCAAGAGTCATTTTATATCCTATCTTAAAGCTAGCAAGTTAATCTCAAAAGGGTGCATCTATCATGTAGTTCGAGTCAAAGACACTAAGTCTGAGGCTCCAACAGTTTAGTCAGTCTGCGTAGTCAATGAGTTTCCTAAAGTTTTTCCCAAATATTTATCAGGGGTACCTCCCGATTGTGAAATAGAATTCGATATTGACCTCTTCCCAGATACTTAGCCTGTATCTATATATTGTATGGCTTCATCTAAGCTTAAGGATTTAAAAGAAAAACTTAAAGACCTCTTAGATAAAGTTTTCATAAGGGCCAATGTCTCTCCGTGGGGGTGCTCCCATCCTATTCGTGCAAAAGAAAGATGGTTCTTTGCGAATATTCATTGATTATCGTCAGCTGAACAAAGACACAATCAAAAACAAATATCCTCTTCGTAGGATTTTGAATTATTTTAGCAACTCTAGTGTGCAAGTTATTTCTCTAAGATAGACCTTAGATCTGGCTACCTCTAAGATAGATTTCAGAACCTGTTATGGTCATTTTGAGTTCTTAGTTATGTCCTACGGGCTGATAAATTCCCTAGTAGCCTTTATGGACTTGATGAATAAAGTGTTCAAACAATATCTAGACATGTTTTTCATAGTATTTATCAATGATATTCTTTTCTATTATTGTAGTGAGGATGATCATGCAAACCATGTTAGAATTGTATTGCAATCTCTTAGTGAGCACCTGTTGTTCGCAAAATTTAGAAAATTTCAATTTTGGTTAAGATTAGTAGCTTTCCTCTATCATATTATTTCTGGTGATTGTATTAAAGTTGATCCCAAAAAGACAAAAATAGTAAGAAACTGGCCTAGACCTATCTCTCCATCAAATATCTTGAGTTTCTTGGGTTTAGCTGGCTATTATTAATGTTTTATTAAGGATTTTTCATTTATTATATCCCTTATGTCTAGATTGACCTAGAAGAAAGTTAAGTTTTAGTGGTCAGATTATTGTTAGAAGAGTTTTCAGGAGTTGAAGACTCAACACACTTTAGCCCTAGTTTTAGCACTACCTGATGGTACAGACGAATTCTTTGTTTATTGTGATACTTTTAGATTCAGTTTGGGTTGTGTTTTGATTCAGAGCGATAAGTTTATAGCCTATTTCTCTAGACATATTAAGCCTCACGAAAAGAACTAGCCTACCCATGATCTTGAGCTAGCTGCTATTATATTTGTATTAAAAATCTAGAGGTATAATTTTTATGAGGTGCATGTTGATGTGTTTACGGACCATAAAAGCTTGTAACATGTGTTTACTCAGAGGAAGTTAAATTTTCATCAGAGAAGGTGGTTAGAATTGTTATAGGATTATGAAATTAGTGTGTTATATCATCCGGGTAAGGACAATGTAATGGCCGTTAGCTAGATTAGGTATGAGGTTGGTTGACTCAGCTGAAGGGAATGTATGGGTGCAGAGTAGTTTAGAATCCTCTCTCGTTTTTAAAGTGAAAGAGAAGCAGGATAATGACTCTAGTTTTGTCAAACTAAAGGTTTTAGTTAAAGACCGAAAGGTAGAGGTTTTCTCCCAAGGGGGAGATGGTGTGTTGAAATACCAAAGTAGATTATGTGTGCCATGTGTTGATGATTTGAGGTAGCGGATTATGGCAAAAGTGCATGTGCACTTTACTCCATTCATCTAGGAGCCACCAAGATGTACCACGATTTGCAAAAAATCTATTAGTGGAGTGGTATGAAGAGAGATATCGCAAACTTTATACCCAAGCATGCAACTTGTCAACAGGTTAAGGTAGAGCACCAAAGACCTGGTGGTACATTGAAGGAGTTTGGTATTCCCTCTTGGGTGTAGGAGCAGGTGAACATGGACTTTGTGATAGGGTTACCCCATTCGCGTCGACAACATAATTTGATTTGGGTTACCGTAGACAGATTGACTAAATCAGCCAATTTATTGCCAGTTCACACGTCTTACGTAGCTAAAGATTATGCTAAGTTGTATATCAGAGATTTGTTTAGATTGCACGGAGTTCCCTTGTCCATCATTTCAGCTTGGGGTTCTTAGTTTATCTCTTATTTTTGGAAAGCCTTTTAGAAGGGTCATAGTCCCCTAGTTCATGTCAATTCAACCTTTTATCCGTAGATAGATGGTCAGGAAGAGAGGACCATTCAGACCCTAGAGGATATGTTGAGGGCATGTGTTCTTGACTTCAAAGGCAGTTGGGATGATTACTTTTTGTTGATCGAGTTTACCTATAATAACAGTTACTGTTCTAGTATTCAGATGGCCTTGTGGCACCTTATGAATGGAGATGTAGATCACCAGTCAGTTGGTTTGAAGTGGGTGAGGCCACTTTGATTGTACAGATATGGTGTTTGAAGCCATGGATAAAGTTTAGTTAATTCAAGAGAAATTAAAAGTAGCTTAGAGTTATCAGAAATCTTGTGCAAATGTAAGAAAGAGATATCTTGAGTTCAAAGTTGATGATCTTATTTATCTAAAGTTTTCACCCATGAAGGGGGTGAAGAGGATTGGAAAAAATGGGAAACTTCATATACGGAAGGTAGCGTATGAGCTTGAGCTACCCGAAGACTTGACAACAGTTCATCTAGTGTTCGATGAATCCTTATTGAAGAATGCATGGATGATTTAGTTGTTCTAGTCCCTTTAGAAAGCACAGATATTCAGAATAGCCTTTCATACAAAGAACTTCTAGTAGAGATTCATGATCATCAAATCCGTAGACTAAGGAACAAAGAAGTTCCCTTGGTCCAAGTTTTGTGGTGAAATTAGTCGGTTGAGGATGCTACTTGGGAAGAAGAAGAAGACATGTGAACCAAGTATCCTCATCTATTAACCAAAAACTTAGATTCAGCCTAAGGTAACAATCTTCCTTAATGTAATTATTTTCCAGTCTCAGTTTCAGCCATATAGTTATCTTTATATAAATTCATGCATTCACAATTTAGTTCAGTCGCTCAGTATGTTTTAGATTCAGTCATGCCGTTGTTTAAGTAGTGCATACCAGCATATAGTCTCAGTTCCTCAGTATCCTCAGTGTAAATGGTCTCATTTGAGGATGAATGTTTCCAAGGGAGAGATATTGTAATACCCCATACTTTTCTAAGTCTCGTATAACTCCTAGTATGTAAATTTTCAACTTAAAACTTGTATAAATCTTGATACGTGTAGAATTTTCTAACTCTAATCCCATCAAATTGTAGATAATTGAATCAGCTTTTCAATGATACATTTTTTTTTCTAATCCGATACTCGGTTGAGAAGTTATGACACTTTTAGTGAAAAGCAGTAGAGCATCGCATCATGGTGAGGTGCAGTTTCGTAATTGTCTGCTTTCCAGTGAAGCATCTTAATTAGACCACATCGAGGTTAAGCCCAAATTCCTATTTGTCCCTTTCCAGTAGCTCACCGTAATTTGCCAGTATCATACCAGTAATCCTAATAGGATAGACCCGTATCGCGGTGGATTGCAGATGCCACTCTTTCTTTTCTAGTTATGCGATGCGATTATGCCGCATTATTCCAGAGCTCAAAATGGAGCTCATCCCTATTCTAGTAAGCCAGTGCAATTGCACCACATTGTGGTAGGCCCAAAATCACGATTCCAGTTCTGAATTAATTTTTCCAAAGGGTAACTTAGTATTTTTCCATGCTGCCAAATCGTGTAAAATACAAAATTAAACATATTCTAAGAATTATATGCTCTTTATTCACAAAATTTCTCTCTAAGAAAACCCTAGTCTCAAATTTCAATCTTTAAGAAATCCAAATTCCACTATTCTTTTTCCAGGATAACCCAAATTTCAAGATTCCCAATTCAAGATCTTCAATAAATAACCTTCAAGAACAAAATTAGGGATTCAAAGTCAAGTGTCTTCATCAATTGCATCAATTAAGGTACGTGGGGTTTTCAACACGGATAATTCTTTCATCCTTGTGCCAAAAATTAGTTTTTGAAGTTAATTTCATATGAATTTACATGAGTTTCAATTTAGGGTTCATACCTAAATATTGCTATTTCAAGATTATGAGATTTCAAGTGATTTGGATGTTGAATTGCATGTCTACTTTCGTATATTCATGCGTATGACATTAATTTCAAAATTCATAATTGAATTATCAACACTTTCATTATCAAGCATGAACTTTATGATGATTTGACATGAATTTGAGGAATGGGTTACCAAGCCCTAGTGGAATAATGATATTTCAAGAATGATTGTGCTTTGACCACCCTATGATTAGCTATTTTCAATTTTTATAATGATTTGATCTTTTGATCTTAGCGTAGATATGGAATCAACTTTACAGTTTCAGTTATAGTTTAAATTAATAGATATACAAGTGGTTTTCACTATAAACCCTTACACTAGTATTCAAGTGGATTTTCAATAGAATGAGCATCTAGATTAAAAGGAGTAGTATTTAACACATGAATAGGTATGTTTTCATGCCCAGAACTATGAGCCAACATAAGTTCAGATTATCTGATTATTCCCATTACTATATGGATGACAAATATAGCAGTGATCACTTAGATTAGGTTAAATTCATTGGCAAAAGTATGATAGCTCTCCCCATAATGAGTTTTTCCTATTAGGGAACTAGACGTTGGACACTATGATAGCTCACATAGTGTATGTCAGTTAGAAGAACCTCCCTAATAAAAAAGACAATAGAAATAAGTGACAGAACAACTTTTAGAAACTAAGTGTAAATGCTCATAGCTTTGTTCAAATATTGCTTTACAAACAGACATTAGCTATGAGATTTCAGCTTTAAGTTTTCAGATATAAAAGTGAGTCCTTTCTACACTTAGACAACATGATTTAAAGATGGAATAAAAGTACAACTTTTAGAACAAAGTCTTATGACTCACTAGATTTATACAACATGCTTTATCACTTATGATTATGATTTTTAGCTTTTAGATACTCCAGCTAATGTGAGTTATCTATACTTAGCATACTATAACGCCCCAAAAAATGGGTCCCAGAGCGTCACACGGTGCTTGAGGCTGCGAGTAGCCCCAAGCTAACCCTTTCAGCCATTTTCATTCAGTTCAACACAAATCAACGGGGTTTCCATAAATAACCCTCAAATATCAATAGGGTAATCATCATCCAAGAACAAAAGAATTTCAGAAAGATAACAAAATATGACTTATTAGTCAACTCCCAGCATCTATACTAGTCTGACAAGCCTCTAAGAAAATCAATAAAACCAGAGAGCCATTGAGATATGCCCCAACTGACTCATACTCAGTTATCAAATGTAAATAATTCCGTGAAACCAACATCAGACATCATGTCCTTGAAACATGAGGACTTACCATAACAGAGAATGTAGAACAGCATGCTCGAAGAATCACTTTCAAACCTAGAACTGAGCACCTGAATCTACATTCTGAGAAAATACAGCCCACATTCGAAGATGTGGGTCAGTACCATGGAAAGAAACCGAGTATATTGGGGTGTATGCAGTTTTATAAACATCATCAGCATAAATATTTATAAGAAATATGCAGGATGTATGAAAGAATCACATAGCCCAAAGAAAATCATCATAATCATGAGGGAATGAAATAAGTACAATAACACATGTGAGTCATCATATAATTTGTCAATCACTTTCAGTACATCTAGAATATCAATTCTCATAATGTAAATATCATTTAAATCTTTCGAAAGAATAACTTTCACAATTTCAATTTCAAATCACTTCACCATTCACCATAGACAGAAGGAAACACACACACACTGGGAGATCCTATAACCTACATAAACTGTGTGAGCTACATGGAGTCCAACGTACAACCCACCTTGGGGAGAGCCGTCCTATCCTTGCCATTGGAGTAGGACTATCGATATCAAATCCATACAAACTAGTGATCACTATATAATCAGCCTCAGGCTCACTCCTATGGGGGAACGTAGTTCTAGAGAAGTAAGGTTGCTTTATACCTCCCACTCGGTTCTAAAGATTTCTCCCAGATTTAGCTCAGATTATTTCAAAGATAATCCACAACAAAACAATTTTAGTAATATATAAATATACATCGGGAGCCATCATGCTTCCTATCTATCAAAATCAACCACGTTGTATATTTGTTTCACACTCGAGTTCAAAATAAATCTATTAAGACCAAAAGGTCAAATCATTCAAAATATCTCAAATATTCAATATCAACGTGCTTATAACATACACTTTCTCAAAAAAATACAATTTCCAATGGGGATTCACGACCCAAATATCAAAATCATGATAAATATCATTCAAGATTCATGCTTTATATCTCAACACATGTAAATTCATATTTCAAAATTATAAACATCAAGATTTTATAATAATCATCATAAGATATGGGTTCATGCTTCAAATTCATAAAAATCAAATAAAAATCATGCATTTGTAAAGAAAATTACTTTTGGGCACAAGAACGAAAGAGAGTTCTTGTTGAAAAACCCCACATACCTTGAATGATGAACTTTAGATCGATACTCATTTTTAAGATGTTAATCGTGCCTTTGAATGATGGTTCTTGGAGTTCTTGAACTAGGAACTTGGAATCTTGAATAAATTTGAAGAATTAATAGGGAACTTTGGAGGTTCTTGAAGTTGGATGTAGGAGCTTAGAGTTTTCTTTTTGAGGGAATTCGATGAAATATAATATAGAATACTTCTAATAGGCTTTAATATAGGGTTTGGACGGATTTTGGGTAAGGCGGAATAACCAAAACGCCCTAAAAATCAAAAAAATTCTCGAATATGTCCTTTGGTGGACTGTTTTGATAGTCTGAAGTAGATCAACCATAACATTTTACTTAGATATCCAAATTGGATAAAACCAATTTCATTAGAAAGAGGACTCTCATATATTTCCATTGATATATCGTATCTTATCCAGATCATTGTGTACAAGGAGTTATGATTGTTTGAAGTTGACCCTAAAATTTGTATTTCGAAGGCTGAAGTAGATCGACCATAACTTTTTCTCCGATAGACACATAGGATGAAACCAATTTCATTGGAAAGAGAACTCGCAGAGCTTTCCGTTGATATATAGTACATCACCTAGATCATTATGTACAAGGAGATTGTTTAAAGTTGGAGGAAAAATACGCCAGTCCTCAGTACTTTTTTCTGCATGTTTTACTGTTCACTATTATTCACGGTTCGATCGGAATGTTCATAACTCGTCGCTCGGGTGTCCGTTTTTGATGATCTACATATCGTTCGAAATATTATTCGATACTCTACGTAATGGTGGGTCATAATATAAGACATTACACACAGAAAATTTATAATTCATTCTAGAAGATAGAACCCAGGATGATTACGCACAAAATTTCACTGAAAAATTTCCCGGGTTATTACATCATCCCCCCCTTGAAACATTCATCCTCGAATGATGCTAGAAATGCGAAGATTAGATAGGGAATAGAGCATACAGATGAAATCATTCATTAGACTCATCACCATATCGTTTCTCACTCCGAATACAACATAGAATGCATAAATTCAAGAAACTACAGCTGAACACATAATAAATGACAGCTGAACTGCTGCAACTTTTATCAAAAGTGCATGATTTAGGAAAGAATGGTACCTTCGGCTTGATCGGAGTTCACAGAAAATAGGTGCGGGTACTTGGATTGCATATCTGTCTCAGCTTCCCAAGTTGTACCCTCAATAGATTGGTTTCCCTATAACACCTTGACCAAGGGAACTTCTTTGTTCCTTAATCTTCGACACTGAAATCAAGAATCTCAATAGAAATCTCATCAAAAGAAAGATTTTCTTGAATGTAAGAACTCATAGAGGAATCCACCACCACAACATCGCTAATATGCTTTCTAAGCATGGAGACATGGAATATTGGATGAACAGAAGATAACTCGGAAGGCAACCCAACCTCATAAGCTACCTTACCAACACGGCTAAGAATTTTGTAAGGACCAATATAACGGGGACTAAGCTTCCCCTTCTTTACGAATCTCTTCACCCCCCTCGTGGGTGAAATTTTCAGATACAATAGGTCACCAACTTCAAACTCAAAGTCTCTCCTTCTAACATCTGCATATGACTTCTGACAACTGTGTAGTTTTCAGTCTTTCCCTTATCAACTTAACTTTTTCCATAGCCTTAAATACCGAATCAGTACAACTCACAATCACTCCACCCACCTCCAACCAACCTATGGGTGATCTACACTTCCTCTCATATAAGGCTTCAAAAGGAGCTATGCTAATACTAGAGTGGAAACTGTTATTGTAAGCAAACTCTATCAATGATAAGTGATCATCCCAACTTCCCTTAAATTCAAGTGCACAAGCTCTCAACATATCCTCTAAGGTTTGGATGGTCTGCTCTGCCTTACCATCGATCTGCGGATGAAAAGCAAAACTCATAAGCACTTGGGTACCAAGACCCTTCTGAAAAACTTTCCAAAATTGTGAAGTGAAATGAGTACCCCTATCCAAAATGATAGACAAGGGAACTCCATGTAGTCTAACTAGCTCTCGGATATATAATCTAGCGTAATCCTCAAAAGTATATGAAGTATGAACACGCAATAAATGAGCAGACTTAGTCAACCTATCAACCACAACCCAAATAGAATCATGATGGCATTGGGAAGGAGGTAAACCAATCACGAAGTCCACATTTATCTCTTCCCACTTCACGGTGGGAATACTAAACTCTTGCATTATACCACCAGGTCTTTGGTGTTCAACCTTAACCTGTTGGCATGTTGCACACTTAGCTACAAATACTGCTATATCTTTCTTCATGCCACTCCACCAATAGATTTCCCACAAGTCTCGATACATCTTGGTGGAACTAGGATGAATAGAATATCGCGCCCCATGCGCTTCAGCCATAATCCTCTATATTAGATCATCAACATTCGGGACACACAATCTACCCTGCAATCTCAACACACCATCTCCCTCTATGAAGAAAACCTCTATTTTTTGATCCTTGACTGACTCCTTCAGTCTAGCCAAACTAGCATCTAAGTATTGCTTTTCCTTCACTTCCAAAACCAAGGAGAATTCGGAACTACTCTGAACCCCTATACTAACTTCAGCAGAGTCAAACAACCTAACCCTCAATCTAGCCAAACGATGTACATCACGAGCCAACTCTTTCTTACCTTCTACCACATGCGAAATACTACCCATGGACACTCTACTTAGGGTATCCGCCACAATATTAGCCTTGCCCGGATGGTACAACACACTCATATCATAGTCCTTTAACAGTTCTAACCATCGTCTTTGCCTAAGACTTAATTCTCTCTAGGTAAACACATACTATAGACTTTTATGATCAGTGAAAACATCAACATGGACACCATACAAATAGTGTCTCTAGATTTTGAAAGAAAACACAATAGCAACCAACTCAACACTATGTTCCTTAGATACATTCATCACCTGAGTAATCTTCTGCACCTCCTCTAAAAACAACCGTGGATCCTCATCAGACTTGGACCCATAAATTTTGGCAGATTCATCCACATGAAGTCACGGATCCTGGCAGTAGCTCAATCACCTCCTTATTGCTATGGAGTTGGGGCTGGGTTGGCCTGAATATTCGCAGTAATAGCTTGAGCCAGCGCCTAAAAGGCTACCCAAAATTCAGCATGAGACATGTTTTCATTCAATGGGTCAGTGGGTTGAGGTTACTGACCATTATTATTTCTTCTATCTAGACGTGGAGGCATATTGTTGAAAGAATATAGCATGAATTAATAGAAATGAGAGACACTTTAAGCACGATAGACTTCTAAAAGAAAAATCATACTTTTTTCTAAAAAATCTTATAGTCTCTTGCTCATAGATGTGGCGTGCTACACACCGATAATCAAGACTCTACTTAACACGGCTTTTCAGACTCCCTAGGACACCTTAAAACCTTAGGCTCTGATACCAAGTTTGTAGCGCTCCAGAAAATAGGTCCCGGAGTGTCACACGGTGCTTGAGGCTATGAGTAGCCCAAAGCTAACCCTTTGAGCCATTTTCATTTAGTTCAACACAAATCAATGGGGTTTCCATAAATAACCCTCAAATATCAATAGGGTAATCATCATCCAAGAATAAAAGAATTTTAAAAAGACAAAAATATACAACTTATTGGTCAACTCCCAACATCTATACTAGTCTGACAAGCCTCTAAGAAAATCAATAAAATCAGCGAACCATGGAGACATGCCCAACTGACTCATACTCAGTTATCAAATGTAAATAATTTCATGGAACCAACATCAGACATTATGTCCTCAGAACATAAGGACTCACCACAACAGATAATGTAGAACAGCGTGCCCAAAAAATCACTTTCGAACCTGGAACTGAGCACACATTCGAAGATATGGGTCAGTACCAAGGAAAGGAACCGAGTTATGGGGGTGTACGCATTAGTAGAAACATTATCATCATAAATATTTATAAGAAATATGTAGGATGTATGAAAGACTCCCATAGCCCGAAGAAAATCATCATAATCATGAGTGGATGAAATAAGTACAATAACACATGTGAGTCATCATATAATTTGTCAATCACTATCAGTTCGTCAAGAATATCAATTCTCATAATGTAAATATCATTTAAATCTTTCAAAAGAATAACTTTCACAATTCCACTTTCAAATCACTTCACCATTCATCATAGACACAAGGAAACACACACACACTGGGAGATCCTATAACCTAAATAAACCATGTAAGCTACATAGAGTCCAATGTACAACCCGCGTTAGGGAGAGCCGTCCTATCCTTGCCATCGGAGTAGGACTATCGATATCAAATCCATACAAACTAGTGATCACTATATAAATCAGCCTCAGGCTTACTCCTACGGGGGCACGTAGTTCTAGGGAAGTAAGATCGCTTTATACCTCCCACTCGGTGCAAAAGATTTGTCCCAAACATAGCTTAGATCATTTCAAAAAGAATCCATAATAAAATAATTTTAGTAATATATAAATATACATCGGGAGCCATCATGCTTCCCATCTATCAAAATCAACCACGTTGTGAATTTCTTTCACACTCGAGTTCAAAACAACTCCTTTAAGACCAAAAGGTCAAATCATTCAAAATATTTCAAATATTCAACATCAACATGCTTATAACAAACACTTTCTAAAAAAACACAATTTCTAATGGGGATTCATGACCCCAAATATCAAAATCATGATAAATATCGTTCAAGATTCATGCTTTATGTCTCAACACATGTCAATTCATCTTTCAAAATCATAAACATCAAGATTTCATAATAATCATCATAAGATATGGGTTCATGCTTCAAATTCATAAAAATCAAATAAAAATCATGCATTTGTAAAGAAAATTACTTTTGGGCACAAGAACGAAAGAGAGTTCTTGTTGAAAAACCACACATACCTTTAATGATGAAATTTAGATCGATACTCATTTTTGAGATGCTAATAGTGCCTTTGAATGATGGTTGTTGGAGTTCTTGAACTAGGAACTTAGAATCTTGAATAAATTAGCAGAATTAATGGTGAACTTTGAAGGTTCTTGAAGTTGGATGTAGGATCTTAGGGTTTCCTTTTTGAGGGAATTTGATGAAATATAACATATAACGCTTCTAATAGGCTTTAATGTTGGGTGAGGGAAAATGACCAAAAAGCCTCTAAAAATCAAAAAAATCCTCAAATCTATCCTTTGATGGACTGTTTTGATAGTCTAAAGTAGATCAACCATAGCGTTTTACTCTGATATCCAAATTAGATGAAAACAATTTCATTAGAAAGAGAACTCTCATATATTTCTATTTATATATAGTATCTCACCCAGATCATTGTGTAAGAGGAGTTATGATCGTTTGAAGTTGATCCAAAAATTCGCTTTTGATAGGCTGAAGTAGATCAACCATAACATTTTACTTCGATAGACAAATTAGATGAAACTAATTTCATTGGAAAGAGGACTCGCAGAAATTTTAATTGATATATAGTAGATCAACCAGATAATTATGTACAAGGAGTTATGATCATTTAAAGTTGGATAAAAAATACGCCAGGCCTCAGTATCTTTTCTTGCACGTTTTACTATTCACTACTATTCACAGTTCAATCAGAATGTTCATAACTCGTCGCTTGGGTGTCTGTTTTGGATGATACACATATCGTTAGAAATATTATTCGATACTCTATGAAATGGTGGATCATAATCAAAGATATTCCACACAAAAAATTTATAATTCATTCTAGAAGATAGAACCCAACACGTTTACGTATAAAATTTCAACGAAAAATTTCTTGGGGTATTACACATACATTCTTTTACAAATTGATAATAATGTTGAGCTATTGTTTTCTAATGCATTCACATCCTTATACTCAATACAATTCAGAAGTACTAATCCATATATACGTCTATGTGCTAAATTATATTATAATGTAGGTTCAGGTGCTCAGTTTTAGCAGCGTGGGTGATTTTGAGCATCTCCATCTACATCCCGATATTTGGTGAGTCCTCATAGTCTAAGGACTAATTTATTCAGTTAATCATCTTAGTAAAGTAGTTGATTTAGTGTTTTTAGTTAGTTCGAGTCAGCTAGGGGTTTATCCTAGTGGATCTCTAGTTGTAAGTAGTAGAGGCTTGTCAAACTACTAGTTATGATTCAGATTTTTAGTATCTATTGTCCAGAATTCTAAGTGAAGTACTTTAAGATATTATATTCAGATAATTTAGCTTAGGTCGGACAGAATTTAGCATTTTGCCTTTGACTATATATCTATATTTCTCTATTATGCGTTTTAGAATTAGTAGAAGGCTTACAGGGTTAGCTTAAGGCCACTTGTAGTCTTGAGAACTATACGGCATCTCGGGACCTATTTTCAGGGTGTTACAATGTCCCTAGAGGAATGATACTGGAAACTCACATATGCCGACGTGAGGGATGGTCTTAGTGACCGTGTGCATAAGTCACAATTGAGATATTTTTGGATGGCTAGTTGTCTAGATAGCATTAGACTTCCATGATATTTCCTCTGGTTCATAAAGCTAACATGCACTGGGTTATTTATGCAGGGAGATGAACCCATATATCCCATAGGTGTCGGTTTAGGACGATCAATCTACACAATTTAGGTTAAGGTTTTAAGGTTCATGTTAAGCCCTATTCCCTTTCCTGCCATGTGATATATATATATATCATATGATGTTATGCACTGGTTGTAATGGTTACTTGATTTTGATTCATGGCATTATTTTATCCTTTATCCATGAGGTACATGTTAGCGCTCTAACTGTTAATCATCTTCAGACACTGTATCCCTATGCAATATAGGGACTCGTCATACATCTACTCATTTTGCACAATGACTAGGCGATCAGGGGACATCTTGTGAGTCAGACTAAAGTGGTGGGATTCTATCATTTGAAAGACTCCATTTCATTCTTTGGGTATTCTTATATATTGACTCTTTCTTATAGATTTGTTTTTGGGCATGGTCGAAGACATGTCCTGACCAAAGTATCTTTTCTTTTGTTAGAGGCTTTGTTGGACATTACTATGGACATTGGTATTTTAGTTGGTTCTTAATATTTGTTATAGGTTGGTGGTTTTTAGACATTGGTCTATCATAGATTCTTTGAATTTTTTTATGATATCTTGTTTAATGTTGGAATTCATTCCGCTGTTAGGTGTACTTTACTTTGTTGGGTTAGGCAAAGGGGATGGTCTCCAGTCGTCACTAGACTTAAGATACCCATCACGATCAGGCTGTGGTTTGAGTTGTGACACAAACACAAAGCAATACCTAGACACACAAACTCTACTATGATAACACCCTTCGAGGAAAACAGACACGATAACAAAAAACCAAGAGAACATCTAGACCTATAGGTAGCCCTACCCCCTTCAAATATGAATGGCTTATCCCCAATGCATTAGCTCAACATAAACTAATAGACTTAGTAATATACCCATGGAACCTAGGTGGGTAAATCATATGTCAATTACAATAACATGAATTATAAAAAATTCAAGATAACAAAACACCTTAGGTTGCCTCCCAAGTAGCGCCTAATTTAAGAATGTGGCAGGATGTGGGGACCTTAGTTACTTATACTTCATCAAGATGTCCATAACATCAAATGATATCCCCATAAGCTTCTTCACTATATGATCTGCCATCAATAATTGTATCATTGCTGGTTTAGGGGGTCTCGAGCCCAATTGTTTAAAAACTGCAAGTGACATCAAGTTAATGGTTGAACCCAAGTCATACAAAGCCTTGGCAAAACTTGATGACCCAATCATACAAGAAATTATAGAAGCACTGGGGTCACCTTTATTTTTCATAAGAGATCAAGATTTAATTACACTACAATGGTACAAATCACAAACATCCTCATAAATGATACTTCTCTTCTAATTCACCAAATCATTCATCAATTTTGCATTGCTAGGCATCTGTTCTGGAGCTTCAAGAATAAGGATGTTCATAGCTAACTCCTTCATCATAGAAATAAACTTATTATACTTTCCTTCTTTAGATTTATGCTTTAATCATTTAGGAAAAGGCGGTGGAGGACATAGAATAGGCTTAAATACTAGTGAGACCTCCTTGGCTTTTCGTTTATCCTTGTCATATCATTTCTCTACAACCATCAATTTTTGAGATGCCTCACCATTAGGCCCCAACTTTTTTATTTTCAGCTCCAATTGCATCATTAACATCAACAATATCATTCCTTACCTTATTAACCACAGACATAGGTGGATCAATAGTATCTTTACCACTCTTAGTGGTGAAACTCGACAATGATTTTTATTCATCATAGTCTAAATAGTAGCTTTACCACTCTTAGTGGTTATAACTTGACAATGAGATCTAGCAAATATCTACTCAAACTGCTAGTCAAGCAGCTTAATTATGGTTGCAAAAAAAATTCTACTTTATAGCTTAACCCTAATTTATATGCCTTAATATTATTAAAGAAACACTTATCTAAGAACCTAACAATCTTAGTAAAAAATGATTCCATTCTCTCACTTCTGGACTCAGTATCATGGTTACACAATGGAACATAAAGGGAACTTACCTCCTAATAGTTATCCTTTCTCCTCTAGTAACCATCACACACTATACCCATGTCCCTAGACCTATCTCCGTAGTAGTTCCAATCTTGGTTCCCTTGTATCGAGTTCTAGGTGTCTTGATTTGACCCTTTTCTCTTGGCTAAAAATACTTCATCTCTCTATCCAAGTATTTTGCTTCTTCTTTAGAATTAGACTTTTTATGTTAAGAAGCCTTACCTTATGAATCAACTAAATTTACCATTTTTTCTCCAATAGCAGCAAATTACATAGTAAGCAAACCAATCTCAGTCCTCAATTATGCAACCTCTTGATCATCTGTCTCATATAAGGATCTCTACTCACTAGAAGCATCAATAGTTTAAATGCCAACTGATCTTTATACCTCCCAAGAATGCAACCCTTGATTGGTTTTAGTGATTTGATATAGTATTTCTGAATCATGGTCCCATCGAAGACTCATAAAATCTCCAATTATAAATAGTATCAGCCACAACCTTGGTATTTGTATTCAAAGCTCCATAAAAATCATATCATCCACAACCTTAGTATTTTAATTCAAGGCTCTATAGAATATCTCAAGCAAGTTTATCCCCGAGATTCACTGATTTGGAATATTGATTAGCTTCTTCTTGAACCTTATCCCGGTCTCATAAAAGGCTTCTGAATGCAAGTATTTAAACTTATAGGTATCATTCTTCAACTGTAGTATTCTAGAGGGAAAAATCAGTCTAAGAAATATGTCCTCAACTTATTCCAAGTGGTAATGGACCAATGAGGTAGCTCTCCTAAGCATAAAGTCATTTTTTATATTAGAAAGAATGGGAACAACCTAAGTGGTATATTTATTGACTCACCACAAGTAGATTGACAAAGTGTAAATCCCACAAAGTTCATAAGGTACATCTTTGCATCATCAGTAGGTAAACCAGCAAACACTCCCTTCAAATTTAGCTACTGGATATTTGCGCTCATGATATAATATTTTGTTCCTTAGGGCTTCTATAAGAATGATGGAACTTGTATCAATTGCTTCTACATACCCCAAATCTTCTTTTGGAACATAATAAACTAGGAAGTACTGATAAATTAGTGGTTGACATCTATTTCTTCTAAGTCTATCTCTATTGAGTGTTTTTTGATGATCTGCCTCCTCTTGTCTAGCTCTCTTCTCAGTACATCGGGAAAGTGATAGCCTATTATTTTCTCTGGACATTGTTGATGTTTTTCTATGTAGGTTTGAATCTTGTTAACTGTCCAATGGTTTTCTTGACAGTTTGTTGAACACCATGCTGAGGTGGCAGATTAAATACAGATGGTTCATCATGAACCCTTTTATGTTGAGCTTCTTGATCATACTCTTCTACTCTTTTAATTTTATGATCGTATCGTAAGGTCCATTTAAGCTTAGGATCAAATGGAATCAAGGGATTTCCTTGAATCTGAATACTGGGCAAACACTAATATGTGCCATAGAAATAGTAAGAAACCAAAAAAAAAACAACCAAAAACTTCAACAATCTCAATCAATCAATCAATAATAGTATTCGACAATAACAACACCAAAATATGATGCCACCCAAATTACACCTTTAAAAAAGTATAAAGCTGTTATTTTTCGAATAGGTCATAAATTTATCACGAATTTTCCAATGTAATTGGAAATTGAAAAAAAAAAAAGTAAAAATGGGGCTTTTGTGAAAATAAAAGTAACAGTAACAATGTTGGGAAATTTGGGTTGTTATCAATATGAGACATTTAGTAGGATTGTGTTCATTATGACATCATAGCTATATATATTGTTTGTTCTTGTCAAACTATCTAATTGCCTAGCATGCAAATTCCAACAAGTTATATCTCACCTAACCATCTCTCGACCTTTGTTTGAGTGAATTTCACTCATATCCTATCGTTCTCTGAGTGTCGCATTACTGACCCTTGCTTATGATCTCAGATTAACCATGTCCTCTCACTCTCAAGTTAATTAATGAAGGTTGGTACCTTTAAATTACTATTGCAATCTTGTTTTTATAATCTCTACCTCTCTCTCAAGCAAGTATCAAATATAGGCAAGTTCCTAACATTTTCAATCATTAATAAAGAATTCAAAGCAAAGAACCCCAATATATGCAAGAAAATCATTCCTGAGTGAATTTTCACTTAGCCTACTTCATTAATTCATCAGGATTTCCACATACCTATTTATAAGGTTTAGCTACTCATAGTTGTATGAGCAATCATAGATTCCATAAATGAAAGCATAATGAACTTACTAAGAATAAGAATGAAAACCTAAAATCTCACATTAATTGTAAGCCCTAAAAACCAAGAATAATAATTCCAAGATCAATATGTATATCAAAACTCAAAATGATGTCAAAAGTGTATAAAGTGCATAAAATTTAATAAGAGAGTCTAAAAATATCATAAAACTCTATAGGAGTGCAACACCCAGAGATCCTGAGCTTTATACCCTCCAAGAGATGAATAATTGAATTACCCAAGTTACTAAAGTGATGTTGAACTGCCAGTGACGACGACTATGACAATGACTCATTACGAGATGTAATAAGTCATTAAGGAGACTCGTTGCCACGATAGCAAGAAAGACAAGGTTTTAGTCCCTTGACAATGAATCTAGGGTAAAACTCATTATGAGATGTAATAAGTCATTAGGAAGGACTTGTTATCACAATAAAAGGTTGCCCAGGACTTCAACCCCTAATAATTTTCTTCATAATGACTAGTTATATCATACAATGATTCGTTATGTGAGACAAGTTGTTATAATAGTAAGTACTATATTATGGATCCTCAAGTAACAACTCCAGGTAACGACTGGTGGTCAGAACTCACGAGTCATTACCCAAGTTGTGAAGATTGTTCCTGATATTCCCTATATGTTTTAATTAGGGTCTTTTGATTTGTTCCACCACTCACACTCTTTCCCATCATTTAAAAACACTCAAATGACCTTTTTGCCTTTAGTTATGAAGATTAAACTTACTATTTTTCTCTTTAACTCACAAGGCAAGATATACTAGGGTTTTACAAGGAAATATAACATTTAAGCTCCAAACTTTGAATTCCTTTAAATTTCTTGTATATTTCATGCATGTCTCTTATCCATAAACTTGTAATTTTTATTATTGCATTTGTCTAATCATTTTCCATGTGATTTGAGTTGATGGGTTGAGGGATTTTGAGGATTATTACTTGAATTATTTTCTCCATGTTTTAAATGTGTATTTTATCCTTTAATTTATGGTTTTGGGGGCTGAATTGGTGCATAGTTTGTAACAACCTGATTTGCTGAACCAAAATGCTACACGGTGCTCATAAACCCAAAGGACCACAAGCTAAACCACGACTGATATTTGCACCTATATACTGCATAAGATAACATAATAATGCAGAAACATGCACTGAAAGACCATAAGGTTCGATCATGAACATATCTGAATAACGTAACATCTATGTGGGGTAATAGAATACCCAAAACAAAACTGAAGTCTAAAACATGATAGTCTATATCTAGTCTGTATCTAGTCTGAAAGCCTCTACTGTCTGGAGAATATGAATAAGGAGTTAATGGGACATGCCCCCAACTAACTCCAACTAATAAGCTAATCAATGAGATACTAGAAAATTATTATGACCTCGAAGGATGAGGACTCACTTCTACTCTGACTGCTGAATTTGGAATCTACTACTAATCTAAAACTCATATCGCTGAACCTATGGTGTAACATAAAAATAAAGAAGCATAGCACAAATGTGTTAGTACAATGAAATGTACTGAGTATACATGTGAGGTAGACTATATGTAAGGGTTTGCATGCATGATCAATTCTAAATGAATATTTAACATAAACGTGAGAATGCAAACATAAATACCCAACTGTAACTGACAACATGATAACATAATACTGAA
This sequence comes from Capsicum annuum, assembly GCF_002878395.1. Taxonomy (NCBI): domain Eukaryota; kingdom Viridiplantae; phylum Streptophyta; class Magnoliopsida; order Solanales; family Solanaceae; genus Capsicum; species Capsicum annuum. The sequence goes on along the minus strand of NW_025826022.1, from coordinate 300,987 downwards.
ACTGTGGTAGCATGACTACTGCATCTGGATACTGATAACATGACATAACTGATAACATAAATGACTGTATTTGAATATAATAGATAACATGGCGGACTATGTCTGATAGTCCTGAATCTGATGGAACTATCTGAGTTCTGTACTATATCTAAGTTGACTGTGTTTGACAGTCCTAAAATCAGTAAAACTATCTGAGTTCTATTATTGAGACTGATTGATTGTATCTAACAGTCCTAATTCTGTAACATAAAACTGTGGGATGTAGTATCTAACCCATATGTCCTAAAAGTGCTATCATAGCTGAACTAGGTTCTAATTTATGCCCTAATTAGCAGGGTGTCAATACCGCATTACTGTTAAGGACAGCATGTGAGTAACCCTCATATAATAGGTAACTCTTGCGACAATTGTGAGAACCCTCATATAATAGATTAAGCCACCTCGTCTACCCTCATAAAGAAGGCTATGATATCTCAACCTATGCTAGCTACATAGTTCTAGAATAAAAAGATTGCTTCTAAGAATCACACCCTTATATAACAGGTGAGTTCCCATCCTTGGGTTCACTCGGTGCTAATTCCTACTCCCATCTGAATAGACACTAAACATAATTTACTGAACTGATCATGAGCTAAGTTACTAAGTTTTATTGACTGATGGAGTACTACTGATATCTGACAACTGACTGAGTCATGAGATCATAGAGATTTTTCCTGAGTCATAAGACTATCTGAAGTCTAAAAGTTTATAGCTTTACTGATAGTATCGTGAAAACATGACATGGGTCTAGGCATACAGCTAATATTTTAGGTACAAGTACCCCCAGGACTCGATGGAAGGAAAATGACATGACTTGATATTCTTGAATACATGATAATTATCGAAATATGTTTATTGAAGCATTTATCAAACGTCTAATAGGTATAAGCTTGTACATTTATGGGGATTTTCATGATATCATGCTAGTTAGGCAAATTTCCTTCATCTAGGCATTTTATCAAACATATGGCAGGCATAGTACATGTAAACATCATTATTCAATTCTAATTTCATCATTCAAGGGTTTAAATCTTAGGGTTGCATGAATCTATGGCTATAGTAATTAAACCCACATAGAAGCTATCAACAATCATGGAGTAGAATATAATTTCACATTTATCAAACATGAACATGAGCAGCCAAAACATGAAAACATATAGAAAATCCATAACCTGAGTTTAGAAAAGGGATTCTTGAACTTCATGGATGAAAGGAGTCCATGAATAAACACTATGCATACCTTAGTTCATGATTTTGTGAAGATTGATGGTGAAACCTTTTTAAAATTGAACCTTCTATGAAAACCCTAGCTTGAGTTCTTGAGAGTATTTGAGAAAAACATCAATATTTTGAATGAATAAGGTCTATATATGGGGGTGGGAGTTGACCCTTTTAACCCTGGACACATAATTTAATTTTTAGTAAAATTTTTTGAATTGAGCCCTTGGCACGATGCGGTGTTATCGCGTTGTGTCACTGGAAATTGAAAAATGGGAAATTACATTGTGGCACAACGCGGAGCTATTGCGTTGCCAATTTGGCTACGACCTAGAAGTTTGATGCAATGTGCCAGTATCACGGAGCAATACTGAAAATTGACAATTGCCATTTGAGCTATCTCCGTGACACACTAAAGGCTCAGGTCAAACATTGTCTCACTAAAAAGGGTATAACTCTTAGCCTGGGTGTCGAATTTGGGCTAATTATATATCGATGGAAAGCTTATTCAATAAATTATGGAAGTACCACATTTATAAGAATGAATTCTTATTTCAAAGAAAGTTATAACATCCTTGAGATGATTTTTAAGATAAAAAAAAAGCATGGGTATTACAATTATTATGAGAATTGGAATATGGAACATGGATTTCTTTGATTTGGTAAAACTTTGGCTTGGAAATGATATTAACCTCAAACCACTTTTAAAATCTTGTGTTTGAACCTGAAATTTACATTATTTAACTTACCTTTGATGCATTGCATTGCAATAAAGGATAATGGATAGTAAAAATTATTTTGAAATACCCTTGGTGGCCATGGATTTTGATTTTAATAGAACTTGGGAGTCTAATGGTTATATAGACTGGTTTTCCATAATTCAATTAGCTTTTAAGTATCTTCATATGACGATCCCATGTTGGAAAATGTCTTAATAAAGACTCCATGGTTAATGGTTGGGTTTATGTGCAAATCATTTTAATTTGAGCTTAAAGAGAATTGTGTATATCATCGCAAAGGTATAGGTCCCTAGGGAATCAAAGGTGGAAACCACATTTGTTGGCATTTGGGTCTATGTGACTGTGTTCTTAATGCATACATTATATTTTGGATGGCAATCGCCTTGGTATCTTAGCCTTTTCTCTGTTTACTTGATGAAGGATTTTGTGTGACGCTTGTTGTATCAATATGTTGCACCATAATTAATTTATTGAATCATCATTTATATTTGTCTTATCAAAGTATGGCAATCATATAGCCCATGGTAGCCTTAAGGACGGAGAAAGCTACACAATTTAAGATAATATTTTAAACTTTCATGATTATGGCCCTTATCGCTATCACAACATCCTATATATGTATATAGAAATGTTGTGCATGTTATGTTGACTAATTTGTTAAAATGACATTATTTTATCATGTTCCCCAAAGTTACTTTCTAGTGCTAGCCCCACTAACCATCCCTCGATGCTGCATCATTTCATGATATTGGGTTTGAGAATTTTCTATTATGATAATGCAATGTTAGATGTTGTGGTACGTTGGTTGTGTTGTTGTGAAGTGGTGAGCCTCAATCGTTCGAAAAGCCTTGCCATTTTGTTATGTTTAGTTTCATATTTTAGGAATTTTGAGTTCTCTTGGTCATGGTAGGTTTTAGAGTCTTTTGTGGGAAGCACTAGGATGATTGGTTGTCTTTTTTAGACTCATATATTTTATTTGATTTGTCTTTATTATTTACTATTTTTTGTTGGCTTCCCCTATTTTTTATATTGTGCTATAGAGTTTAAGCTAAGTGGGTGGTCCCCAGCACACAGAGGACTTGATATACCCATCACGACTAGGCCCTGGGTTCGATCATGACGAGCTTATGTAACACCTCAAGTTACTGAGCTTAAGATCCTCTAATATATGAATAATTGACTTAACCAGGTTACTGAAGTAATAGTGAACTACCAATGATAGCAATCCTGACTATGAATCATTGTGAGATGTGACGAGTTATTAGGAGGGCTCATTGATAAGAGAGTAAGGAAGCCCAAGTTTTAGTCCCTTGACAAGGAGTCCATGGTATGACTTATTTTGAAACATAACAAACCATTAGCGGGGATTCATTATCACAACAAAAGGTTATCCAATAGTTCATCCCCTAACCATGATTCTTCATTAAGACTCATTATGTTAGATAACAAGTTGTTATAAGAGACCCGTTGTCATAAAAGTGAAGGACTTGGTTGTTGATACTCAGTTAATAACTCTGGGGCATGACTCATGGTCATACCTTATGAATCATTACCCAAGTCGTGACATTTATTCTTGATTTTTCCTACACATTTTAATTAGGGTATTTTTTGTCTTTTTCTCCCTTTACACTCTTTTCTATGACTTAAAAACACTCAAAGGACCTCATTGCCTTTAGTTATAAACATTAAAAGTACTTTTTTTCTTTTTAACTCCCAAGGCAAGTGATACTAGTGTTTTACAAGGAAATCTGACATTCAACCTCCAAACTTCAAATTCTATTCAATTTTTGGTATATTTTAGGCAGGACTCTCATCCCTAAATTTGTACTAATTTGTTTAATTATTATCCATGTGATTTTAATTGATGGGTTGAAATTGGGTTGAGGGATTTTGAGGATTATTACTTAAATTATTTACCCCATTTTTAAAATGTGCTTTTCATTCTTTAATTGAGGGTTTTTGGGGATGAATGGGTGTACTTTTATAAATATTTCAATAGGGAACATGGGTTTCCCTATTTTGATGGAATTTTTTCTTGGTAGTGTCATTAACTTCAACCCCCTTTAAAATCATGGTTTTGAACATAAAATTTACATTATTTAACTTTCCTTTAGAACATTACATTGGATTAAAAGTAATGGATAGTATCAATGATTTTGGAATGCCCTCAGTGGCCATGTATTTGGATTTTAATGAAACGTGGAAATCTAATTATTATATAGATTGGTTTGGTATAATTGAATTAGATTGCAAATATCTTGGTATGGTGATACTATATTGGAAAATACCTTAATAAAGACTCATTGGTTAGGTTGAATTTATGTTTACATTATTTTAATTTGGGCTTAAAGAAAATTATGACATAAAGGTGTAGGTCCCGGGAGAGTTAACACTGGAAACCATAATTGACGTATGGGGTCTATGTGACTGTGGGATTAATGCAAACATTCTATTTTTGATGTATATCACCTTGGTTCATTAACATTTCCTCGATTTCCTTAGTTCTTGTGTCCAATATGCACTAGGGCACTTCCAGCAGCAGCATCTACACCTATATAGACACTGGGCTTCTTTAAGAAGTAGCGAGCTTTACAGTTGAGAATAATATTTTAAAGTCTTATCTTCATGGCCCTTTTCCCTATCCTGGTATCCTATATATGCATATATAAATATTGTGCATGTGGTGTTGACTTTTTTTTGGCAATGTCATTATTTTATCATATTTCTCTGAGTTACATGTCAATGCTTTCCCTATTAAGCATCCTTGGACGCTGCATTGCTTTATGATGTAGGTTCTAAGGGATTTTTTGTTACTCCTATGAAGCATAAGGTGGTGTGGTACATTTATTGATTTTATGTGAAATGGTGAGCCTCCATATTTCTTTAGTCTTTTTTCATAATTTTATAATTTTAAATCTATTTTTTCATGGTCAGGGGAATGGCCTAACCTAGTTTGATATTTATGGTTTAAGAGGGTTTTATGGATAGTATTGGGATAATTGGTTTTCTTGTTTAGACTCTTAGATTTCATTTGATTCATCTATCTTATTTACTATTTGTGTTTTCTTCCCATATTTGTTATATTATACTCTGGAGTTTAGGCTAATGGGGTGGTCTCTGACCTAGGATGGACTTGAGATACCCGTCACGACTAGGTCTTGGGTCGGGTTGTGACAAAATTATGTAACACCCCATGTTCCTGAGATTTAGACCCTCAAAGAGATGAATAATTGAGTTAGCCTATTTACTGAAGTGATGTCGAACTATAAGTTACAACGACCCTGACTATGACTCATTATGAGATGTTACATGTCATTAAGAGGACTCATTTCCATGGCAGTAAGCAAGCCCATTTCTTGGTACCTTTATAATGAATCTAGGGTATGACTCTTTGTGAGATGTAACAAGTCACTAGGAGGGGAATCATTGTCACAACAGAAGTTACCCAAAAATTCAGTCCCTAACCACGATTCTTTATGAAGACTCATTATGTCAAACACAGAGTTGTTATGAGAGATTTTTTTTCATAAAAATTAAGGACTAGGCCGTTGATCCTTAGGTAACGACTTTGGGACACAACTCATGGTCAGACCTCATGATTCGTTACCAAAGTCGTGATGACTGTTGCTAATATTTCCTATATGTTTGATTAAGGTCTTTTTTGGACTTTTCTCCATTCACACTCTTTCCCATGACTTAAAAACTCTCGATGGACCTCTATGC